>NC_092871.1:4592587-4678712 GCF_032062135.1 Pyxicephalus adspersus | reverse complement strand
AATAGGATATTCTCATCTATCAACTGTGTGTAAAGGGATATTCTCATCTATCAACTGTGTGCAATAGGATATATTCATCTATCAAATGTGTGTAATAGGATATTCTCATCTATCAACTGTGTGTAATAGGATATTTTCAAATATCAACTGTGTGTAATAGGATATACTCATCTATCAACTGTGTGTAATAGGATATTCTCAAATATCAACTGTGTGTAATAGGATATACTTATACATCAACTGTGTGTAATAGGATATACTTATACATAAACTGTGTGTAATAGGATATACTTATACATCAACTGTGTGTAATAGGATATACTTATACATCAACTGTGTGTAATAGGATATACTCATCTATCAACTGTGTGTAATATGATATTCTCCTCTATCAGCTTTGTGTAATAGGATATATTCATCCATCAACTGTGTGTAATACGATATATTCATCTATCATCTGTGTATAATAGGATACACTCGTCCATCAACTGTGTGTGATAGGATATACTCATCTATCAACTGTGTGTAATAGGATATATTCATCCATCATCTGTGTGTGATAGTGTATGTTCTATGTCCCTGTCTATTCTGTGGTAGGACAAGTTACCCTTTTAACTGTGTGTAATAGGATATACTCACCCATCAACTATGACATAGGATATACCAACCTGTCACCTGTCTAAAATAGGAAAATCACCTTCTCCTATATACTGTTCACTTAGCATTGTGGGAAAGGTGATCTACCCTATTGCACACACTTATGCTGTTGACCTATCAAAATGACTTATCACTCTTCAAAGTATATTGTACATAATGATTAAAAATGTATGCGAGGAATACCCAAAACATGAATTACTTGCACATAATTGGATGTCTGAAGTCAGCAGATCTTCACCTCCCTGACAAAGTCAAATAAATGATTCCTTGGAGAATGATAATTCACTTTGCTAAGTGAACAGCCCTAACTTCTCTAATAAATCATTTTAGTTAATCAGATCAGAAACCATTATTCAAATAACCAACGGGATCAGAAAATTGAATACAGCACTCTGGACAGATAAAGTCCTAATTCATTGATAAACTTTCAGCAGGTATAAAAAAAAGGTTTTTGGAAAGAAAAAATTACAGATGGCTAAAATTAGACGTTACAGAAAGTTACTTCTCTTCCATATATTTGGTCTTTCTTTATATTTCGGAACACATTGTGCGCCAGCTACAGCTGGGATCTATTAGTCTTCTGGATTCTTCTTATTACTTAAGACATTCTAAGCATCCTTCTCTCAGAGGAAATATTACAGCTATGCTGGGGACGGAGCTCTCATCTCAGAGCCCCCGCTGGAAATGGGGCTTATTTTTTTTTTTCCATTAGGGTCTGGCAGGTGTACATGCTTCAGGAGAATAAAATTACATTAGAATCAATGAATAAAAACTAGTTGTGGCTGCAACAGGGGACACTTGTTTATTCTTGTTCTGCATGCATTTTTTTTATATTTACTTTATTAGTATATTTTTTAGTGCATATTATTTTATAAATTTTGTTAAATTCTATGTATATGTATATAGGGTGCAATGGGCCTGATTTAATGAAGCTCTCCATGGCTGGAGAGGATATACTTTTATCAGTGAAGCTGGGTGACCCAGCAAACCTGGAATAGATCTGGTCAACGATTGAAAACTTTTTCAGTTGACTCTTAATAAATTAATTCCAGGTTTGCTAGATCACCCAGGTTCACTGATAAAAGTTCATCTTCTCCAGCCTTGGGGAGCTTTAATAAATCAAGGCCAATGTCCCTATTGTCAAATAACAAACTCCCTGGTTCCTGGTGGCTTTTTGTTTAAGCTCTAAACTGCATCGCTGTAAACAAAGCCAGCCATTGGGGATAATGTAAATCCTGTGTACACACAGGGGTTACATCATCCAATTGATAAGGAGGATCGCTGTCTCTACAGAAGTTCCCCATGGAGCCAGCGGTGAAGATGGCAGCTCCCTAGGATGAAGCAATGGACCAGGACCTGTCATAGCTGCCGGATGATTGCACATGGGTAAGTATGTGCCATAGGCTGTGCATCTTTTCTGATTTTGGCAGAAGTTCACCCCCACCAACGAGTTTAGTTCTGCTTTAAAGCAAAACTTTTATTAAAATAAAAAAATGCCACTTACATTTACTTCCACAGAGCCCTAAATCCCTCCAGAGATGGAATTGATTCGGTCCCACGCCATCTTGGATTCTTCCTTCGTCCCAGTTCAGAGAAATCTCCGGCGCTGCCATTTTTTTCCCATCTTGTGCCTACGTTAACTGGTCTCGTACTGCGCAGGCACGAGATTGCGTTATATAGGCTTCTGTAAATGTAAAAAAAAAAGGCAGATCTCATGAGTTAAATCTATACTTCTTTTTCAATGTCTAGAAACATGCTTAATATCAGGCATGTGTAGTAGGAGCAGCCCAAAGCTTCTTGTGATATGTGATGTAGGTATCCCAGAAGGCTTTGCTCTCCCATTCAGTCTTTACCAAAATGGAAGGGACCAAGCACATTTTTACCTTATATAAAAGGGTCATCTACCCTTTCACATAAAGTAAAAATTGTGGTGATTGGTCTGATTAAAGTGCATGCATTCTAAGAAATGAATGTAACATTTCCAGACCTAGATTACCTCTCATTTTGATCACAGTTATTACCTTGGCAATTCTTTTAGCTAGTTTTTTCTCCAGAAGTGCAGCAGAATCTTTTAGCCAGGCATCATTAATGGCTAGCATATGCTACTGGACTGAGATGATCATGCAGGTCCTAATGTGTTTAGTTTTTTCCTTTATTATTGCCTAATACAAATCAGCCCTTGCTGAAAAAATTCACAATGTGACTTGCTATAAAATTTCAGGGTTGCATGGCGATTGCTGGAGGGGAAGAGACTGAGGATATGGTTGATGTGATTACATCATCTGAGCCTAGACAAAGTCACTGAATTTGAAGCTCAAGGACAGCTTGGTGATGATAAAAGGTGGAGCTTTTCCGAAAAAAAAAGAAATTCTTGCAGAAATGTAAAAACATCAAATTATCTACAGCTCTAAACATTATTCATTAGTGAAGAATCACAATGGACTTCTTATGTAAGGTTCACAGGGAATGGGTTTAGCCATCCTTATTAGCAGGGGTGTACTCGTAAAAAAAGAAGAGGGGCATGGTACTATACATGGCGAACGCGCATGTGCATCATTGTTGTGCGCATGCGCCCCACTTGCAGGCTCAGACCACCCACCCACTGTCCTGAGCCTGCAATTCCATATGGGAGACATGGTCCGTGGTTCTGGACGGTGCCCCCCCCCCTTTCTCCTGACCCCGCGGAGGGGCGGACCAGCCACAGCGGCAGACCACCAAGCAATTCTTTGCAAAATAAGTGTTGGCATGCGTGCCCATTCCCGAAAAAAAGTGAGGGCACAACCTTCCCACCCATGCCTGCCCAACTACACCCCTGCTAATTAGGCACCAGGACATTATTAAAGCCATCTATATGCATTAGAGATCAGATGTGCATGCTGTCCTGCTCCATGGCAATTAATGCCTGCAACAGTATAGTTTAAGTCATGGAGGGTACCTGATAGGGGTAATAGAGGAAGGCCAGACCTGGAGAAATAATTTCTTGTTCCAACCTAACCTGTCCTGTAGACATTGCATCATCATTGTGTCCATCATTTTCAGTTGGGGTGACCACACAGATAAACAGTGACAGCTATAAAAAAAAAGTATTTCACCCTTCTGTGGTTTACTTTATAAGACACAGTAAAGGTTCCCACAAATAATGTTGTATAAATGATTTCTGGAGCAGGGCCAGCAACAGGGAGGTGCAAAGTGTGCCACACCTAAGGGCCCCAGGTTCTCCTCAGTTTGCAGGGGGCTTCACAGCCAGGGCCAGACCTGCGGCATTAATAGCAATGCAAAAAGGGGGCGCCAGGTGGGCTTCCCGTTTAAGACTGCCTACCCCTCTTTACAGATGTCAGACTTGCGAGAGGATCTCTGTCACAGTAGTGCTATTGGGGGACCATTACCACAGCGGAGCACAGGAACACTTGTTTCCCGTGTTTCCCAGCATCATTCAGCCTCTTCCTCTGACACCAACCAAGGGGAGGCTCCATGACAGCTCAAAACAATACAATAGAATAAAACATAGAAAAAAATGGAATGTGGGATTCCGCAGACTTATGGTAGTAAGAATCATCAAGTTTTTGAGGGTATGAATATAAATTTACAGATTATAGTTCTGTAAAAAAAGAGCAACCAGCAATAAATAATTACTGAGAGAGTTTGAACCACTTTCCATCAGTGCAGACTTTCAAAAATTTCTAAATTACAGATTCTCAAACAGGACTCAAACATCTTGGCCAGGACACTATCTGCATGGAGTTTGCATGTTCTCTATGTTGCATGGTGTTTGTGTGGGTTTCCTCTGGGTACTCCAGTTTCCTTCCACATTCCAAAAACATGCAGTTAGCACTTAGACTTTAATAAAGACATTTTACTGAGATAGGGACATTAGATTGTGAGCCCCTTTGATGGACAGTCATATGACTATGGACTTTGTACAGTGCTGCGTAATATGTTGGCGCTATATAAATACTGTATTATAATAATAATAATAAGATCCTTTTCCATTTCTCAGTCCCCAAATGTATTCCCCCTAGACAGTATGAAGCATGCATGTTGTAAGACCCCAAGTGCATACTTTTACATTTATCTATATTAAATGTGATTTGCCACTTGGCTGCCCAATCAAACAGTACATCCATGTCTGCTTGTAGATTACAGACATCCTGTATGGACTGATCAGGTATCTCCAACAGTTGTTCATTAAGCTAGGTGTGATGGTTTTGACAAATGGTTGGCCATATCGATACCTGTGATGGTTGAGTGTCTACAAACCGTTGCCAGAAAGCTGGGTGTAATAATCAGGTATCCACAAATGATTGGCCACATAGGGTGATGGTCAGGTTTCTAAAAATTGTTTACCATGTTGATAGCTGTTAGGCCATATAAGTAGGAGTGAGAAATAGAGATTGTCGGTGTCCATAACAATTAGGGATGAGCAAGCAAAATTTTAAAATTCGATCTCCGGGCGAATCGGGCCGTTTTCGCTTACCGAACATGTAAGCGAGAACGGCCTGTAGAAGTTCGGCCATCAAGATCGAATTTTTTGGGACCTGCAAGAGCAATCAGGGGAGCCGAGATGACAGCTCCGCTCCCCTGATTGCTCTTGCAGCCCTGTAGTATGTGTTCTTGGATAGAGATTCACTATCCAAGAACACAGGAGTCCCGCGGCTGTGCTTATAATGAATGAATGCAGCCATGGGAATCATCCTGTAATGATTCCCACGGCTGCATTCATTGATGAACACAGCTGCGGGACTCACACTGACAGGAGGAGTACCGCGGCTGTAATACATCCGTGAGAATCCTTCTGTAATGATTTCCTCGATCTTCCGATGGGTCCGCAAAATCGGTTCTCCGAAATTTCACGGACCCATCTGAAGTTCAAGGAACTTTTCGCGAGAATGTCAGGGGCATTCACACTCATCCCTAATAACAGTCTCATAAAACGTAACAATGATTTGGAAGGGCATCCACATTATTTTTTATTCACATAGGTAGGTCAGGTCCACAATTGATAGTCGGTGTCTACTAACAGTTGGCCATATAGTGTAACTGAAAATATTGCTAAACATACACAAATCTTATACATCAGAACAATGATTGGGACAGGCAGCCACATTTTTTGTGCATGTAGGTAGGTCCCCAAACAATAGTCTATGTAGGTAGGAGAGATCGTCCACAGTTGGCCATTTAGGTGATGGTCACATATCTACAAATTGTTATCCATATAGTGCCTCAATAGCTGCCAAGATCAAGCTAAGCACACAAAAACTGAACCAGTATTTCTATTTCCATATTGTTGCTGACAAGTATCATTGAGGACTGATCTGACAGCTGGGCAGTCAACATTGTCTGGAGAAGATGAGCAATGGCAGCCTGTTTTCTTTCACAACAAGTTTTCTATAAAGACCAAACAAGACAAATAAATTCTCCAACAGATTGTCAGAGGAGACTGACTAACAAAATTCTTAACCTTGCACCTTATTTACTGTGGAGCTGAGTGTAAAATAGATCTCATTACATCAAATGTTTGTCGGTACACAATGAACTTGTTTAAAAGATCTAATTAGATATCTTCACACACCTTATGTGGTTGTGATAGAAGCAGATTTCACACAAACTTATTTATCACAAAGAAGACAGAGTTTGAGCAGTGATAATGCAAATTAAGAAGGATTAAAGGAAGCTACAGTATCTTTTAACCCAAGAATTCTGAATTGGTAAAGCCCTACTGAAATTAGAACACCAAATCATTAAAGAAAGTGAAAGGTTTTTGTAGTTATCATTTACATTTCATGTTTTGTACTTGTGTTTTTGGTCCGATGTCAGTCTGTTGTTAGTCAATCTATAAAATATAGAATATTGATATTTATTAAATCCAAAAAAGCAGTATTGTCTGCATTGATGAATCACTGAAATCTAAATTACATACTCAGTTGAATGCATCAAACATGCAACTCCCCTCCCTTCTTTTTCTGCTCTAAGATAGCCAATCCCTGCCCCCCTCTCAAGCCCTTTACCCACCACACACCCCCTTCACACACCCTTTACACCCCATATACAGACCCTTTACCCCCCTTTACACACCCTTTACCCCCCCTTTCACACACCCCATATACAGACCCTTTACCCCCCTTTACACACCCTTTACCCCCCCTTTCACACACCCCATATACAGACCCTTTACCCCCCTTTACACACCCTTTACCCCCCCCCCTTAACACACCCCTTACACCCCATTTACAGACCCTTACTCCCCCCCATTTTACACACCCCTACCCCCCTCACACACCCTTTACACCCCATATACAGACTCTTTACCCCCCTTTACACACCCTGCCCCATTTCACACACCCTTTAAACCCAATACACAGACCCATCACTCCCCCATTACACACCCTTGACTCCCCCCACCTTCACACACCCCTTTACACCCCATAAACACATACCCCTTTCCCCACTACACATACATACAACTAATGCAAAGTTCAATTGCTAGTAAGATTATTGGCTTTTTATGAGAAAAGAAATATGTCTCAATGCCTAACCTATTCTTGACTTTTTAGGCAGCATAGGATTGTGCTATATAGGTGGACCCTTGAAGCCCTTATGGACAATGCAGGACCAGCAGCACTGCCTATATTGACATATATACAATGCTGCACAAATGTTTTAAGTAGGTGTGGAAATATGCTGTAAAGTAAAAATGCTTTCACAATGCAAAGTGAGCTAGCAGAAGAAAAATCCTAATTAAATCAATATTTGGTTTGACCACTCTTAGCCTTCAAACTAGCTTCGATTCTTCTCGGCAAACTTGCACAAAGTCAGGGATTTTGTAGGATTGTAGTCAGGTGTATGGATAACCAGTTATACCAAACAGGTGCTGATGATGATCATATTCGTGTGTTGATTGTCACACAGTCATTACCTGAAACAAATTCAGCTGTGTAGGGGGCTTAAACTGGAAAAGGAACAGCCAATCTCTGCTACCAGTCTGAGGTTGTCCCTGGTCACAAGACACAAGGTAGGTATTACATCAGCAACGTGTTCCCCAGGCAAAGATTCCAAAGCATATTGGGATTTCAAGATGGGCTCTTTTAAAGAAGCCCAGGGAAATAGGCAATTCTGAGGACATAGTGATCAGCCAAGGAAACTCAGTATGGCAGATAAAAGATTCCTCATGCTTACTTCCGTTCAAAATCAGAAGAGGTCCAGCAGAGCCATTAACTCACAACTGGCAGAAACCTATTGGACCTCAAGTACATCCATCTAGTGTCCATAAAAGTCTGGTCAGAAAAGGTCCTATTAGAGGAATTGCAGCCAAAAAGCCACAGCTTTGACATGGAAACAACCAAAGGACTCAATCGTACACAAAAACATATGGAATTGGGTGCAGAAAAATGGCAGCAGGTGCTCTAGACTGAAGAGTCAAAGTCTGAAAGATTTGGCTGTAGCAGAAGCCATTTTGTTTACCAAAGGGTTGGACAGTGATAGAAAAATGAATGTCAACAGTGAAACATGGTGGAGATTCTTTGCAAGATTGAAGCTGTATTTCTGCAAATGGAGATGGAGATATGTTCAGGATTAATGGGGAGAAATACAAGCAGATACTTATCCATCATGCAGAACCACCAGGGAGACAGCTGATTGGCCCCAAATTTATTCTGAAGCAGGACAAGAACCCCAAACATACAGCCAATGTCAGAACTATCTTCAGTGTAAAGAAGAACTAGAAGTCCTGAAAGTGATGGTATATCCCGCACTGAGCCAAGTGTTTCTGGGATTACAAAAAGAAAGGGAGGGATTAGAGGCAGCCACATCCACCGAAGATTGGTGGTTGTTCTCCAAGAAGCTTTGGAACAATCTACCAGATGAGTTCCTTTAAAATGCAAAAAAAAGAAGAAGAAAGAGAATTTTTGTCTGTTATATAGTGGTTAATCATAATAGAGTTGGACACTCAGTATAGTACCTGCTATCTAAACTATGAATGAAGGTGAGAGGTAACAATAAATTGAGAAAATGGTATAGGTACAGTATTACCATTTTTTTGACCTACATTCATATCTTAGGTTAGATAGTGGTTACTATACTGAGTGTCCAACTCTATTATGAGTAACTTCACTATAAAACTGCCAAAAAAACCCTCTCTTTCTTCATTTTTGCATAATCTTTTATTATTGCTATTACACAGTATTTATATAGTGCCAACATATTATGCAGCGCTGCACAAAGTCCACAGTCACGCCACCCAAAGGAGCTCACAACTCAACTGGGGGGGGGGGGGGCAGCCAATCAACACAGCTGCATGTTTTTGGGATGTGGAAGGAAAGCCATGCAGACATGGGGAGAACCTGCAAACTCCATGCAGATATTGTCCTGAACCTAGGACCCAGCTCTGCAAAGGGCGGAGTGCTAACCACTGAGACACCATGCTGCCCAGGGTCTAGGTAATACTTATTATCACAGTGGGAAATCTTACTATACAATTTATTTTCTCACATAGTTTCTTTGAAACTGTGTGCAAGAGTTCCTAGAAGAATTGATGCTGTTTTAAGGTAAAGGGTGGTCACCCCCAGTATTGACTTTATTCAGATTTCTCTTCTCTTCATTCACTTTGCATTGTTAATTAATTTAAAAAAAACTATTACCAATTTGGCTTGCATTCTTAGTTTACAGCATGTTTTTAACACCTCCTCCACACTTAGATAGATTGTGTAGATATATATCTATATGACATATATATCTATAGGTGACATTTATTTTCCTGTAGTGTGTTTATGGCATTCCTCATTTAATTAGTCACTATAGTCCTCTCTGTAGATCTGCACTCTCTCTGTGCTATGTCTTGTCTGCTATAACTTTCCCCATCATAAACCTATAATATGAAACATCTGCTGAAGACATAATGGAGGCGGCAGGACAAATAGTTATTTTATATCCTCGGTAACATTTCTTGGTGTAGAATGTATTTGCTGAGACTCGCCTGTAGAAGAGCTTCACATATAAAGCGGAGCCCAAGAGCAATGAATTCAGTCTCCTCTGTCCATTTGTGTTTCAGATTGGCTTCATATTTTTAAAGTTTTATGATTTTGTTTCTCCTTTTTGGAGTAGAGGAAGGAAAGTACATTATTAATTCGACCGGGGAGAAATGTAGTTTGAGCCTCCGTGTAACATTGGATACAATGCAAACAACCAGAGGACTACAATTGGGGCTGTCATTTTTGTAATAAAAGTGATTGTAATAAAAAATTTTTTTGTAGAAAGAAAGATTTGCAGAACTGCAGTCATATTGTCCTGTGCTGATAAATGGGGATGACGTTTTTCTTCTAGTATGGGTATAAGGTGAATTCAGCAGGTTTGAGATTTTTATGTGCATATTGGCACTGCATGGCCTTTGACCTATGACCAGAGGAATTCTTAAGGTAAATAATGGGGTTTATGGATATCCTAACCCCCATCTTATCAAAGGGGGGCTCAATATGAAAGAATTAATGCATTGGAAGCTGCTGTAGAAAAAGGAAAGCTGGCAAAAGTAACTGTATTTAATAAAATTATTAATAATAAACAGGATTTATATAGCGCCAACATATTACGCAGTGCTGTACATTAAATAGGGGTTTCAAATGACAGACAGAGACACAGGAGGAAGAGAGGACCCTGCTCCGAAGAGCTTACAATCTAGAAGGTGAGGAAAGAATCACTCAATAGGAGGGGAATATGGAATGGTGGGTAAGTAGTGAGGGTTTAGGAGACAGAAGAAGACGGGTAGGTGAGGGTGAAGCGTTGGGTTTTGGGAGCTTTAAAGGAGCAGAAAGGAGCAAGCTGAATAGGCAGAAGAAGACCATTCCAGAGAGTCGGGCCAGCTCTAGAAAAGTCTTGGAGCCGTGCGTGTGATGAGGTTATGAGTGAGGAAGTCATTAGTAGGTCATTGGAGGAGCGAAGAGAGTGGCTAGGGGGGATTTTTCGATCAGGTCAGAAAGGTAAGGGGACAAAAACTGTGGAGGGAAAAGTTGACCTTTTAGTAGTTTTTTTGGGTGCTGCCATTGTCCTCATTTTAGGGGCTTTTTGGCTTTAATTTTATTATATGGTTGATTTGGGTTCAGCAATAGGAATGAGCAAGCAAAATTTTTAATCTTGCGGGGAATCGGGCTTTTCTCGCTTACAGAACATATAGGAGAGAATGGCCTTGTGATTCGCCACAAGGTCGTGTTTTCGCCGAACTCATATGATTCCTCAATGGAGAATCTCCATTGAGAGTTCATCTGGAGTTCGCCTGCAGTCACAGCTGATTGGAAGCACTCGTATGCCTCCAATCAGCTGTGACCGCAAGTTCCCATGCTCCCTGAGCTGTACTTATCAATAAGTACAACCCAGGGAGCGTGGGAACCTGCACTTCAATATCATTTGTGAAATTGGCGGGTATATTGTTTTATATATCGATTTGACCATTATTTAAAGGTTGAACTTTTTTTTGCTGCTTTTCTGTGAACTTTTGTTTCATGGTGTTGTGATATTTTAAAGTTTCCATTGCATTGCATGTGCAAAAGATAGCTTCAAGTACAGAATTTTGAGTTTAGGTTCACTTTAAGTGGGAATGGCAATGACAAGAAGTTCAGCAGTGGCATCCTCCATTAATTTCTCGGTCCCAAATTAAATCACGCATTGTAATATGATTGTGCAGTCAGAATGCATACAAAGTAAGGGATTTCTGTGTTGTCTAATGGAGCACTGTATAGGGGTGTGCCTGACCGCTTTGCTCTGTGGGAGCCCCGGGTAGTTTGATAAAACACTTAAAAAAAAAAATAATGCAAACTTTATCTGCTTTATATGACGCATGACTACATAAAAATAAGAAAGTACATGGCCTCATTTGGGTCAGACTTTTTGCATTTTGCCAGAACTCATTATTTTTGTTTTAATGTTGCTGCCTTATAGTATTCAAAACCAAAGTCAATGCAAACTTCTTGTTTGGACAAGTTGAACATTTTCCACTGACGAGATTTTCTTTTCTACATTTCTTTGCACCTCTATAAAAATTATAGAACATAGTCAACCTGTTGTTGTACGTTCTTATTACCGAGAATATTATTCTGTCAAGCCCAAGAAACAGCTACAATAATAAGCACGAAAAAAAAAAGAGGCGGAAAAAATAAATAATCAAACTTAGCAGCAGTCCCGCCGGAGCATTTAACATAACGTGACAAGACGGAAAGCGATGAAAATTAATTGAAAGTACTTTAAAGAAAACTATTAGGCGACTTTAACTGGCAGCTTCGTTCCCAAAGGACGGATACAGATATTCATTTTAGAATTTTAATGGTTACAGCTTGTTTTTTTTCTGTCAAGCAAACTATGATGTGCAACGTTTTTGCTTGGTGGTGTTCGGTATTGTGGTGTGGTGGCTGTTTAGGTGTATTTTTTCATTCATTATTTGGTAAAATATGGGTGAATTTTGGGAGAAAACATTTATAAATAGGCCCTATCTCTTTAAGTATTTCTTTGGCTTTATTTTGTATTTGATTAGAAAATATGTAAATTAAATTTTACTTATAATGTATGCATATTCTAATTACATCCAATGTACAAAAATCTGTTTATTATTGGGTAAAATTTAGGTGAATGATGGGAGAAACTATTGAAAAATGGGGCCCTATCTCTTTACGTTTCATTTTTTTTTTTACATTACATACAGAAATGTATTAATTATTGGTTAAATTTGGGTGAAGCATAGGTGAAACTATTTAAAAACAGACTATTGTGCCTTTCTGATGCTTTATTTTCATTCAGCTATTCTGTAATATGACTTAGATCGGAAAAAAGGCTCTGTCATATCTCACATTGGGACTGATTTATTAAAGCTCTGCAATACTGGAGAATATCGATTATCAAGGGAGAACATGAGTGATCAATCAAGCCTGGAATTGATTTTTCAAAAATCATTTGCTACTAAGCGGCAAGCGCTTTAAATCCTGGACCAAATCCATTGCAGGTTTGCTGGATCACCCAGGTTCTCCCATGATAATCTGTCTTTTCCAGTCTCACAGAGCTTTAATAAATCAGGCTCACTGATCTGTTAGCAGAGACCGTTGCTGAAAGCCTTAATGAAAACTTTTTACAGTGCGTTTAAATCAAACTTTGGCTCGCTGGCGCTCAGACGGCCCCCTCTCTGATGCACTTTTTATTGTATTTTAATAGAAGCATTGATGTATTATCCAGACCGGGCAAGAACCTCGAAAAAAGTGTCAGTCGGCCCAAGCAAAAGCCGCTTCTAACAAAGGACAGATTTCAGAACTATTTCAGATCGGCGATGAAATATTCTCGACCTCACACATGAACTATTTTAAAACTCATATTCCAGGCCGGCTGTTCGCATGATTTAAATACTGCGGATATCATTTTCTCTCCCTCTGTCAGCTTCCTTTTTTTAAAACTTTGCAAGCTAACTGTGAACTGTAATCTTAAAAGCAATCATCAGCGAGACTTTATATGAAATATTTATATCGTACTTCTGTCCTTACCCCGGCCGGTGCATCAGATATTAAGGCAACATATTGACTTTTATTTTATTGCCGATTATTTTGGCTGCCTTGGCGTTGGGGATTGCTGGGTATGTCAGCGGTATCCGAATCACAAAAAAATGGCTGAGATTCTCATTGAACGATAGGATGTTCAGCAATGAATTTGGGTAATCAAATAAGGAAATGTCTTCCATGGATTATTTTTTTTCTAAGGCAAGGAGAATCCTAACATTTCAGTGTATAGGGATAATTTTTCTTAACGATTGCTTGCACTATAAACATCTAAATGCCCATTTAATCATCTGTACTTGTAGTCACATGACATTCCCGTCACTGCCAACATGAAACAGTCCAGGGCAACTTTACATGCAATGTTCCATGGATCCCTATGGTTCCTCCATAGGTTTCTAGGATTTTAATGAGCAGTTTGTGCATCTCAGGTCAAACTAAGTGACCCCAATGATCCTTTTGGCTATTTGTAGAGGTGACATTCTTCCCAATGGCCAGCAATGTAAGAGGAATTCTTCCCACTGACCACCACACTAATATTCTGTGAGCTGTGAATATAGTATTATTATTACTAATTTAGTATTACTATTTATTATAGAAGGGGTTCCTTAAATGCTGAATGTTTTATTTAAGGGTCTCGAATTCTGGTTCAGGATCTTCGTTTTTTTTTTTTTGGAGTGGGATTCTCCTTTGGGTATCCACATCACTGCTTGCTTGATGCTTCCTGATGCCTGTCTGGTAGTGGGGTTCTCTAAGGGCCATTTCAGACCCACGGTTAACTGCAAAGTTCTGGCCTAAGCTCAGCTGCAGTACCAACCTCTCCCATTCAAGGCATTCCAAGACGTTGGAAACAATTTTTGCATTTGACAGAGCTTTTCCAAAAAGCAAAAGGTAACGTTTGGCTGTACATTTGCTTTTGAAAGAACTGCAACCACAGCCCCAACCACATGCAAATGTGTAACCTCCTAGCCGCTCTCTTGGATCCGCCAAAGTCCTACTATTGAATTCCTCACTCATGACCTCCTCACACGCACAGCTCCAAGACTTTTCTAGAGCTACCTCGACTCTCTGGAATGGTCTACCTCATCCTATTCCGCTTGCTCCTACTTTCTGCTCATTTAAAAGAGCCCTCAAAACCCATTTTTTTCAAACTTGCCTACCCATCTTCTTCTGTCTTTTGAAACCCTCTCCACTCACCTAACATTCCATATCTCCCCTCCTATTGTGTGCTGCTTCCCCCACCTCCTAGATTGTAAGCTCTTCTGTGCAGGGTCCTCTCCTCCTGTATCACTGTCTGTATTCCTCTGTCATTTGCAACCCCTATTTAATGTGCAGCACTGCGTAATATGTTGGCACTATATAAATCCTTTTTATTATTACTACTAATAATAATAATATTAACCTGCAGTTTGGTTTACCATTTTTGGATGCACAGCAGCAGTTTGCTATAAGTCCAGGAGTAGCACACCACAAAATGAAGGGGTCCTTTGATCCAGAAGCAGTGATATCAGTTGGGGACTAATCCCCAGTCCTGTGGCAGATGCAACTTTGGTCTTCTCTCCTGCTCCAGTATGTAGACAGGCCTCTATCATTATAATGTACAGTGTAGTACCAGAAGTGGCCACTAGTCCTGCAATATACAGTGGTACCTCGGTATAAGTCCTCTTTGGAATAAGTCCAATTTGGTATAAATCCTGTTTGGACACGGAAAATTTTGCCTGGTATACAACCTTTGCTTGGTAAACAACCTTTGTGCTAGAACTTGTATGGGTCAAAATGAGTCCTAACACCACACGGTACCCCTATTTACCTCTCTCGAGACAAAGGCAAGACTGCCCAAGAGCGTCAGTACGCCACTTGCTACCATTCAGTGAACAACCCACGCTTAACATCTCCTCCTCCTCCCGTCTCAGCACCATCCTAGTAGGCCCTCGACTCTTCTCAGCAAGGTAAAGTGATGGTAAATTTTCATTTATTTCATCTAATTGCTTTGTTTTTATGTATTTTAGCATTAAGCAGTGTTTAAATTATTTCATACAGCCCTATCAATGTATATTATGCCAATAACAATAGGATTTTTTTTCATGGGAACGGATTAATCATTTTCCTTAAATTTCTTATGTTTGGTATAAGTCCAAGGATCTGGAATGGATTATGGACTTATACCAAGGTACCACTGTACTTCATCATTTGGTACTTTTACAACCATACAGAGAAAACCTGGGGTAGGGTAAGTTGTCCTCTTTATTAGATCCTTTGCTTTTTCTGGGACCTTTCACTTAGAATATTTTTGCAAATGACAGCTTAATTTAAATAGTAACTCCCATATTATAAAAGAGTAGAAATATTGTCACACAGCTCATCTATCTTGTTGCATCTCTGCTTTCCAAAACCTTGTTTTATCGAGCAATCTTTGAATGCTGATTGGCCTGCAAATTGCAAGTTACCGAAAGTTCGAGTAGAATCCTGCGTGCTTTAGGCTGATTTAATTCGCTTTTTGCCGGCTCTTAGGGAAATTACAGTGCAATCACTTTGCATTTCCAAGCTCCTAGTGTTCAGTTGATATCCTGTTTTAAGTGGGCTCCTGGCGCAGTGGACTTGGTAATAATCCTGACCCCACAGCCGACCCTCTGGTCCAGGTAGTTAGCCAAGCTACTTGTCAGAAAGATTATTATCTTTACAATCAGCCTGCAGGAATTGAGTTGCAATTACAGGATAAAGCCGGCTACAAAGCGAGAGACGGAGGGCCGGATTTAAATACTGAAATTGGGCACGGCTGACTGTACAGCCACATAATTACTAGAGTTTCTTTTCTTTTTTTTTTTTTTTGCTATAGCCATTCTTTTAAGTAGTGAAAAAGTTAAAGCTGCTAGCAAATTCATTTTTTTATTTTATTATAAAAAACACTAACTAAATTAATACTTATTCTTTAAAGATTCTGCTTTGGATGTGTGCGTTATGCCAGCCATGCACTAGTTTATATATTTATTTATTGGGGTGAAAATTTATTAGAAAATAAAGCATTGCTATTTGATTGATCAAACACTGATCGGGAATTCCCATTCTTTGCCTGATTGATGCCGATACCTCCCACTCTGACCACTAGGAGGAGCTCTCCCTATTTTCAGTGGTCAGAGCAGAGAGGAAACGGCATCAATCAGTAAAGAATGAGGTTGGCCAACAGATACATGATGCTAACAAGGCAAACAATTGATATTTAGAAGATATTCATAATTTATCTTGCTGTGTACCTAGTGATTGGCCTTAATATTTATATAGCATTATTATCAGTATTCTTCCCAGAATTTTTATTAAGCCCGGTGGGAAGAAGCTGTAACTACATAAAAACAGTTGGTGGTTACTGAAAGTGCTGAGTGGTGTGCCCAGCTAAAAGTGGCTGGGGAGAACACTGATTATCTTCTGTGCTACACAAAATGCAAAATAGAAAATAAAGGGTAGCAATACATTTACAGTTCATACCTATGTAATACAAGCAAATATTACCTTAGCAACATGAGTAAATAAATATATAGCTAACATGCAACCATTCTGTTCCATGCTTGAGAAGAACCATTAGTGCCAAGAATAAAGTGGCTCTGTCCTTTCAAGCCTACAATCGATACTGTGGTGGCCAACTGGAGCTCCAATTTAAATTTCTGGGTGGAAGGTGCTGTCCACAACTTGAGTGCAGAAACTGTTGATAGAGAAATACAGTTATGATGGACATCAGCAAGAGAAGTGGTCAAATTCTGCTTGATCAATATTCAGACAAATATGGCCAAAGATCCCCTTTTTATTATTGGATTTGTGTGATTCACCAGATTTGCTTATATCTTTTACTTTTAGGTAAAACAAAAAAGTGTGTGTTTGGCCAATTGAACACCACATTGTTGGTCATACCATTCTAAAATCATTGGCTTTAATATAGAGAAGTCACACCTTTTCCAGCCATAACAGATTTTCACCAGAATGGCTTCCAAAAGTTTTATGGATTGTGTGTGTGAGAACTGAAGCCTATCCATCCAAAAGCGCCTATATGAGGTTGGGTTATATTGGGGAAAACCTGGCTTATTTGGAATTGGCATTCCAATTCATCCCAAAGGTGTTCAATATAGTTGAGGTCAGGGCTGTGTGAAAGTCACCTAAATTCCCTTACTCCAAACTGGTCAAGTCGTGTTTATGAGGAGCTGGCTTTGTGGACTTTGGCTGGAACAGTAAAGGATCATTACAAAACTAATACCCCCTTAGGGATTGAGACATCCTATCTATAAGCACTTCAATTCAAACATAGGTGACTGCATACTTTAACACAAGACGGCCATAGTTCCCACATGGCCAAAAGTGGACCCTAGCCTATGAACAGACCCCTTGTTGAACATGAAAGATTTTTCTGGCGAAATTATAATCCCTTTATTCTCTTACATCAAATTGGTCAAATAATGTCTTTATGGAGCTGGTTTGTGGACTTTGGTACAGTCATGCTGGAGCACTAAAGTATATGCATCAACCTTTAATCACAGGTTGGAAGCCCACACTTGTCTAAAATGAATTTGTATGCATGTATCATTAACAGTACTCTTCACTTGAAATACCTGAACTCTCAAACCTGGAGTGGGTCCACCAACTTGTGGCCATGTAAGTGATAATTAGATGTTCACAAAGTTTTATGCATATATTGTAACTGTGTCATCTAGCAATTTCAAGGAATATAATAAATTGAAGTTGGGGAATCCCATTCCTCTCATTTAAGTATGGAAGCCCTCTTAGTTTTAGAGCTCACCTGCTTTTTCAAAAAAGTCAGCAATGGCTTCCCCCATAACTTTACCCCAACAGATAATTACCATTGAAGAGAATCAGTTATTTATTTAAGACAAAGTAGCAGGCTTTTATGAAAAGTACCCTATGACCTGCACCTGCTTATGCCCAACTTTGGCGCACTTCTTCATTCCTCAACTATTCCTCCAGAAACCCTCTGGAGCTTCCTGAAAAGAACAGCCTGTGACCTCCCTTCCTTCTCCCAAGGAAGCTGCACATTTGATGACCATTTTCTTCTAAATTTTAAACAATATTTTTTACAACCCTGGATAAATCCTGATCATCAAGTCATCATGATAACAACTTGGTGAGACATCCTACCTATAAGCACTTCCATACAAACCTAGCCAAATGCATACTTTAACACAAGACGACCAATAGTGCCTAAGTGGCCAATAGTGGACACCGGCCTTGTTTGACGTACACAAATTATAATCTTTAGTTTTAGACTAATTGGAGGAGTTTGACCCCATGCCAAGCCTTCCTATTGAATAATAAAGCTTTTCATGATCTTTATATAGACAAAAAGGTTGCTTAATAGCCAGAAAAGGACTGAAAGCCAAAAAATAGAAAATTTAAATATTAATGTACTGAAGGCAATCTCTTCATTTTGTCACCATATGCTCAGTTAGATCAACCAACTTTTAGTTTGCCTCTGTCACGTTTTCATTGATATTTCTGTCCCCATTTGGGACATTTGCTCTCTTTTCGTCTGGGTTGCAACTGGTATTGTAACCAGAATAGAAGATAAGGAGAAATCTAACAATTGAAAAAAAGTTTAAGTTTGTAAAGCTTTATTTTTTTTTTTTTTTGAGCCCATTAGGGGGTCCTTCAATTACTAACCCTATGAAGAAACAGGGGGGTGTCATTGCCACCAGCAGAGCATAAAAATAGGTGTTGACATTTTAACCCCTCCTTGCTGTGCTAAATGTGCTTTATTTGTGTCCCTAGACAGCAAATGAGGAAGTGCGCCCACTTTGAAAAAAGTTTTGGCTCTTGTTAGGCCCTAAAATTATCAAAAACACAAAATCTTCATAGACAATGTGTGAGCTGTATAGCATTGATCCAACAGCATGGAAATTCCCATTACCACCAACCCCTGACTTAATACACTTAACAAAGGATCTGGTAACCCCCAACACATCTTTTATCCCAAAGACTGTCAAACAAGAACAGGCGTCTGATTTCTATCCTCCAACTATCACCCAAGGCTTCGAACAAGCTGTTTTTATTTGAACAATTAATTCTTAATCTAGATATCATTAGGGCATATCGCAAAAAATCCAAACCTGTTTGGAAACAATAATTACATTAGGATATGTGCCGTGGGCCGGAGGGAAACGCTGGAAGTCCCGATCCATCCTGGCTTCACTTCCGATGGAGTAGGAGAAGGCTTGTAAGAATGTACAAAACAATCATGGCTAACAGATGTGCCAATTCCTCCTCATTCCTTGACAGTCGTTCATCAGATTGCGAATCGCGCAGATGCTGCCAGGATTTCACACTGATGTGATGACAAACAGAGCTAATAATTGCGTCTTAACTTTGTCAACATCGGCTAAAGGCTTAATACGGATCCAGATGCCTTTATTCCGAGGATAAATCCAGGTCTAATGTTACCAGCTTAACAGATCTAAAAATAAAGATTGCAAAGAATGGAATAGCAAATCATTTAAATGTGAATTACATTGAGGGTAAAAATATTTTATGCAAGATCATGTGTCTGTCCTGTTGTTTTATCTGAGATAAGCAGAAAGTGAGAAGAAATTTTTCCAAAGAAATCTACTCTATCTAAAATAGAAAATTGGCTTTTGATACATTGTTTGACACCCCACTACAAGTATATGTGAGATCCTACCAGTACAATAGTAACCTTATGGTCATGCTGGCGGTGAGGTTAAGGTTCATTTACTGTTTCGTCATGCTGTTTGACACCCCACTACAGAATATGTGAGATCCTACCAGTACAATAGTAACCTTATGGTCATGCTGGCGGTGAGGTTAAGGTTCATTTACTGTTTCGTCATGCCGTGCAACCACTGCATGGTACATGGTAGCATCTCCTTGCTACAGCTCCATTGGGAACGAATAGGGGCAACAGTAAGTGTTGCAGTTCTGCTCACTGCTGTTATCTGTCAAATGTGGTGGTGCTTTAAGAACATCAGTAATGCAGTGCAAGTGTTCCAGCCCTGGGAGCCACATGGGATCACTTGAGTCTTAAGCCTGTGCATTGCATTGTCTGGTTTCCTTGTGCTCACCTTCAGTTATCTGTTGGGCTGCTTTTGTAACAAATCCAATAGACAGACCAATAGTCAACTGAAGAAAAACACAATGCAGGCTGACAATGCTGCTAATAACAACTAATAATGGCTTACTGCCAATGTCATTCTACAAAAAAATTGCTGGCACCTGCAACATCTCCAGGCAATAAACTTTGCAACAGATTACACAAAATAAAAGTCAAACATGCTAAAAATAGATTTAGAGTTGACATACTTTAAAATAATATGATTCTAAGCTCTAACTTCTGAGAGATTTATGTTTGCTCCGTTTGCAATCCAGTAAGATGTATGAAATGGGGATGAGCGAGCAAGTTTTTAAAACTTGATCTTGCAGCAAATTCGGCCGTTCTCGCTTATTGAAATTGTAAGCAAGAACAGCCGGTGTAAATTCGCTGATCGAGCTTGAATTTCAGGGGAAAAAAAAAAAAACGTGGGCAGCACTGATCAATGAATGCAGCGACGGATGCATTCCATTGATCAGTTCAGTGTGCGATCCCGGCACTAGAGGTTAAATGGGTTGCACAAGAATGATTGCAGCTCGGTTAATTCACTGAGATCCCGGGGGCACTAGAGAATAATTAACCTCTAGTGCTCAGGGATCCTGTGAATCCTCCTGTTATAATTTCCTCGATCTTCCGATGGTTTAGCGAAATCGTTTCGGCAAATTTTCGCGAAACCATCGGAAAATCGAGGAAATTTAAGTTAAGTTTAATATAATTTAATGTTAATTCTCACTCATCTCTGGTAGGAAACACACCACATCGCAATGCATTGGAGAACTGGGTTGCTATTACTTGTTAATGGCACCCGAACACTCCATACACTGAAGACATTAATGCGTGTGTATTTAGTAAAATGCACCACATTGCTATTGGGAGAATGAGCCCTAAGATTCATTTCCGAGGGGCTCCATTTATTTGGCACTTTGTAAATTAAATGGTGCTTGCAATACTCAAACTATCCCCAGCATTGACATGAATCCTAGCAAAGTGCTAGGTGCAAAGCTTGATGTATAAGGTTTTATTTATTTATTTTTTTGTATTGGGGAAAGAGGGGTTATCTAGGGTTGTCTAGTACTAGTTATATGAAGTTCCTTTATACAGGACAGGGAACAAGCCTGTATTTTATTAACGCTCCGTCTAGTCATTTATTTCTGTTGGTAACTGTGGGGAGACACCGCAGATGTTTCATACATTTAATAAACAAAGATTGTGGCTTCCAGTTTTTAATTTAATTTGTGCCATAAATCAAGTTGTCAGATCAGATTGCACAACGGGAAAGGAAACGCGGTTTGTGTAGAGCACTCAGCTTGTGGCATGGCAGTATAATAGTTTCATGATCTTGCTTCCTTTATAAATTCTACACATTATAAGATCATGGCACCAAGAGGGTACTACCCATATTCAGAACATTTCCAGGTCCTGTCACTTTCACCTACGCAACATCTCCAAAATCCGCCCCTACCTGTCCCTTGAGACCACCAAACTCCTTGTACATGCTCTTATTATCTCCCATCTGGACTACTGTAACATCCTCCTCTCTGGTATTCCACTAACCTGACTCTCTCCTCTACAATCTATCATGAATGCTGCTGCCAGACTCATCTATCCTTCCCACTGCTCCCCTTCTGCTGTCTCTCTTTGTAGTTCTCTTCATTGGCTTCCATTGTCCACTGTTGTCCCACTTACCATTCTGACCTGGTATAAAAATACCCCCCTAGCCGCTCTCTCCGCTCCTCCAATGACCTAAAAATGACTTCCTCACTCATAACCTCATCACCCCCAGGGTAGCAAGACTTATCTAGAGCTGCCCCAACTCTCTGGAATGGTCTTCCTCGTCCTATTCGGCTTGCTCCTACTTTCGGCTCATTTAAAAGAGCACTCAAAACCCATTTTTTCAAACTTGCCTACCCATCTTCTTCTGTCTTTTGCAACTGTAACTACTTCCCACCACTCCATATCTCCTCTCCTATTGTATGTTCATTCCCACACTTATTAGATTGTAAGCTCTTCGGGGCAGGGTCCTCTCCTCCTGTGTCACTGTCTGTATTCGTCTGTCATTTGCAACCCCTATTTAGACTTCATTAAGTTTTTATTAAAGAATCAACATATTATACAACATTAACTATGTCAATAGACATCCTACAGCACATAGCAGGTTGATCTATTTTCAAATTGTTTTATATAAACTAAAAGAAAACTACAACAATACAATCAAATAAATAAGAAACAGAAAAAAAGAAACAGAAAGAAAGACAAAGATAAACAAAAGAAACAAATAACAGTAAGCATCCCATTAATTATAAGTGATCAGAGCACACATTTTGAATATTTTAATATCGTCCGTCTTTTAACAAAATTATCATATTGGATATGAATAAGCGCATACGTTTTCTCCATCAAACATTGAATTTTTAAATCATGAATCACTTCTGTAACATCAGGTATATTTAAGCTTTTCCATTTTCTGCAAATTTGGCACCCAGGATAATATGTACTAAAACGTCTATGGGGAAGGTTTCCAAATGAACATGTAATAGCGCCATCTCTGGTTGAGGCAAAAGGGGTGTACCTACAATATCAAACATCAGCCCAAAAACTCTATTCCAAAAAGGTTGAATACATTTACAATACCATAATAAACGGTGTAGTGTATCTACGTTCCCACATTTTCTCCAACATTCTTCGGAGTGTTGAGCGGATTTATAAGACAATTTAAGCGGTGTAAGATACCATTGGTTGACGACTCGTTGGAAAAGGTCCAAATGATCCGCACATTTAGTAGAACTGCAACCCCTATTTAATGTACAGTTCTGCATAATATGTTGGCACTATATAAATCCTGTTCAAAAATTATAATATTTATATTAATAATAATACTACCCAGTGTGGGAGGGGGGGACATTAGGATGTCATGCTTCTTTATAATGCGGTATTGGCCCCTTGCCTGCCAATTGCCTCCTACATGTATGACATCTGTAGTTGCAGCTGCCCGATAGTCACCCACCTCCTGTGTCAGAATCCCGTTGTTGCAGCTCAGCCATCATTTCCAGCTGTGCCAGCTTCTGACTGCTCTCCCTCTACAGAACGTTAGCCGGGTCCCAGGCCATGACTACTAGGTGATTGCTTCAAGAAAATGTAAACTGAATGACTTTTAGTTTGCCAAATCACTGTATATTATTATTTACTCACCTGCCACTTTATAGGGTTCACCTTGCTAGTACCAGGTTCTAGGATCCCCTTTTTGCCTCATGGCACCAACAACTATGCTACATTCAAACTCACCTAAATCACCTCTTTAGTCTAAGATTCAGCAGAACATCATGACAACCTCTACATGCTAAATGCATTGAGCTGCTGCCATGTGATTTATCTGATTCAGTGGCTGACCTAGCCAACAGCGGGCCCCTGTGCAGAACTAACTTGGGACCCCTGCTAAATTGACTTGGGATCCCTGTGGGGGTCCATGTTGGCTGAAGTTGGTCCAGGTACCTTGTACAGTAGCACTCTTTGTACCTCCCATTGTCCGCACCTGGGCTGGTTAAAAATTAGCATTATCATGCAGTTGAACAGGTGTACCCAATAAAGTGGCCAGTGAGTGTAAATGTTGTAAGCTGAAGAGACTCAACTGATATTAGCAGCAGAGAACCTCGTATTAGAAAGGGACCCCCAGAAACAGCCCAAGCAGGTTTGTCCTGGACTTCAACAAAAAAGCAAATAAACATAGAATCAATGCAGAAGATCTTTGTACAGCAATAACATAGAACAAATTAAAGATCTGCTCATCTGTGCCATTAGCTAAACTTTATTTCTGGGAATTTACCAAAAGCCGAAAGGATTGAGGAAAGCTGGACTTTAAAACACTCAAAGAAGTTATGTTTTGTTCATGTATTGAGTACAAGATAAAAACAACAATCAAAGTATAAAAGTGTATTTGTACATCTAGAGGAAAGTATCCATATAATATGAATCAAAAAATAATTTCAAAATGACCTCTTGAGTTTATTAAAAAGTCCCCAAAAGCAAAAGACATAATTTTCCTTTTCAAGATGTTTTATTGGTCAAGAAGCTCAGGGAACAGAAATATTTTATTTCACGAGACGCGTTTCGCATAACTAGGAGTGCTGAATATATATATGATATGAAACTCAATTTCCGACCAGCAGAGAGTCACTTTTTTATTCCCCACAATAAACAAACAGCTCTGGTACCTTTTTAGTGTTGTCAGCTTTTTCACCCAGCAGCAGGCTCCTACATGGAGAAAGCCCTGTTTATTAGTCAGCCCACATATATATGGACCAGGGAAGAGCTTAAAATAATTATTGAAGACTACCAGTTAAGATATGGACCTATCAGGTTTTTACAGCTACATTTCAATAATATGGATTTCTGCTAATAATATAGAAAGTGTTAGGCTATTATATTGTAAAATAGAGAAACAGCACCAAAAGCAAAGTGCGTTAGTTAAAGCTGCAGCCAACTTATTCTGCCTTCATCAATGCAAAGTAACCCACAGGAAAAGTTCTCATTTCAAATGATTTTTCTCCCTTTATTTCTTTTATTGTCAATACAAAATGTAAAAAAAAAAAATAAAAGTTGCAAATTCAGCAGTGATTATAGACACAGTTATTTCTCATTGCCATGGAATAGCATCAAGCACACATTCCCTATTCATGTTTTTTTTTTCTGAACTTGGAGATTTAAGCGCAAATAAAAACAGCTGCCAAAAATCCATTATTTTGAAACATCTACCCACTCTGCCTGCTTTGAAAGGAGATGTTTTGAACTCAGTTAGGTATATTACAAGTCTTTCTAGATGAATACTCGGCTGTCATTACAGCGTGTTCCTGGCAGTCAAACACACACCAAACATCTGCTTGTAGAATCGTTTTATCTCCGCAGGCCTCACGTGACACTCGGTGACTTTTTGAGCTCCCCAGATATTGTCGTTAAGTTGACTTTGCTCAGCTGAAGATATAGTAAAGTGTGATTTAAAGCAGAACTACGCTTGCAATGGAACCTTTCTTCACAATGCAAGGGTTAAATGTAGGGTTTTTGGGTAGGGGAACTTTAAAAATCATTTATACATTATTATTATATGGTATACAAATAATATGGTATACAATAATATTATTATTGGCACCAACATAATATGCAATGCTGTACAAAGCTATCACATCACTAGCTGTGCTTCGGAGGAGCTGACACTCTAATGTCCCTACCATAACCATATATTATGAACACAATCTAAGTATAATTTATTTAGAGGTAATAAAAAAGAGCTCCAATAGACATTTTTGTCATTCTCTATATCTTTAGCATTTCTTTTTATCTGAATGATTATTACCATTAGAATAACCCAATTATCAGGACCCTTTTAATAAGTGTTGTTCCTCTGAGCCAACAAATGAGATACTCCCCATACTATACTACTCCATGATCTGAAACTGTTGGGATCTCAAAAGGTTCTGTAGATAAACCCCCACCACTCCGAACTTTTTCATTTCAGTCTCTAACCTCCCATGAGGAAGCCATACGTAAATCGTGTCGGGTAAAAGTCAACCGAATGTTTTGAATTATGTATTCTGAGATCTAATTGTACCACACTCAATATGTGATCCATTCTTCACTCATACTCATATGCTGATTATTAGTTCAGTAGAGCTTTGCCTAGCTTAAAATACTAAAACCCTAAGTTTCTTCAGTAATAAAAAGTTGCCATAAAAAGTCGTTCCTATCCTTATTTCGCTCTTATTTGCTTACAGGCATTCAAGCCTTAGCAACCATCACTAAAAAGAGGAAAAGGTGCACCTTCTTTTTTAATTTATTTGGGGGATGTTTTTGAAAGAAAATCCATGCAAACATCAGGCTGACAGGGGAGTAAAGGGTGAAGGGTAGCTCAAGTAGCACTCTTGCCTTTGCAGTATTGGGGTCACAGGTTCAAATTTTGGACAGGACACTATCCAAATGGAATCTATATGTTGCAATAATTCCTTAAGAGCCAGCGCCATGGTGCAAGTGACTGAGCCACACAGGATTGATGGTTCTCGAGGCAGGTCAGAAAGTGAGGAAGAGAGAAAGGAAATAAAAATTAGCTCACTTACCAGTAATCATCTGGTGACAAATAACCAGAAGGCTCCCTGCGTCACAGAACTTACAGCTGCACCATTGTGAAGGTTCAGCAGAAAACTGCACTCTATACCGGCCAACACAGTGCAGTTAGAAGATCTGAGTGCACCTTCTAGTGGCCATGTCACCGCCTGGGTGGTTTATTCAAAAATCCGGCCTTGGTTTCATTGGGGGAAAAGACAAAAGAAAATGCTTCCTCTTTTTTGTAGCAGACTGATGACATCATTTTTTTTTTACTTAGTAAATTACATTGTTGTATATTCCTACATGCCATGACAAACAGACATGGTGCACTTTAGGATTTCTAATGATTTACAGTAAGGTGTTTTTGAAAACTATGTATTTGATTAAACAAACAAATCAAAATTGCACCTCCAACCACCACTGTAAAACAATATTGTCCTATATGATCCGCATTTCTCTTCCATTTGTCTTACTGTAGGTCTATGATGTGGAATACAAATTCTTCAATGCAGGCGAGAAGACAACGGTTTTGATGGAAATTGATCCGCGCAACAAAATTGAAACTTTTCAGACGGACAACGGCACAGACAAAGCAGTAGAGATCCACGACTTTAAACATGTTAGTGCTCGGAGAACTGCTTTTTTGCTTCATTTTCTTGTACAAATATAATAGACTTTCATCTACTTACAAAAAAGAGAGTCGTAAAATGACTTTTAAATTGCGTTGGCTGCTTAGAGAGAATACAAAGTTTCTGCAATGAAATGATAGTAATGAAAATCTGCTTTGAGGATTCAATACAAAAAAATTTCTATTTTTGTTCAAACCACAAATACAGTTTAGAAATATTTTTTTAATAGAAAACTGTCCAATTTGGGAATGGATTATTTTTAATGACTTTCTTAATGCTGATATTTTATCAATAAAGGAAAATAATGAGCATTCAAGGTAATACAGTTCAGGAGTTTATAATAAACCTATATAAAGCAAAACAAACAAAAATGTAAAAGCAGCAAGTTTCAGGTAAAAATAAATATACAGCCGGTTTATGACCGTGTTGAATAATAATGGCACCATAGAGTTTCGGTCAAAAGATACGGAACCGGAGACTCCTAGTGGGTGGGCTGGGACTCACCGGTTTGTGTAAATCCTTACCTGTTATCAGCACAAGAATCAAGGACAGAAAGCAATAAAAAAGACCGGTGTCACTGCAAAGCATGTCAAAAATGCTGGAAACAGGCCAAATGCAATTCTAATTCACATTCAAATATTCTAAATGATTGCAAAAGCATTCTAAATTGACATGGACCCACAGAATTTGTTAAACCAGAACTGAGACTGGAACCCTTGTAATGAAATGGGAATGTCTATGTCCTAAATAAAGCTCTAAAAGGTTTATTGAAGGTTCTAGAGCCCACACATTGCAGTGAACTGCGGCCCCTACATCAGGGCTAAAATTAAGGTAATTGAAGCTTTTTTTAGAAAAGATTTTTATTATCTGGTTGCTTAACCATCAAAGAAAAGAAAGGGACTTTTAAGTTATTCATCATATGGTAATTTCAAATAAGTTATAACAACCAAATGAATATTTATTATAAATATAATGTACAGTGGCACATATTTTGGACACAATAGTCCATGGCTCAGTAAAACAGTACTCAAAGTTCACTGCATATTAGCCTCATCACTACTATTCAACGCGTTTCGCAAACCAACGATTCCCCTTCCTCACGAGACAATGAGGCCTATGATCATTTTTAATACAGCCTAAATTACATTACCAACATAACTTATAAGGGTCCATATGAATGAAAAGGGACACCAAGTTTATGCAGCTTCCTCAGGCACAGTAAACGGGCACATGCAACGATAGCAAACCCAGAGAGCTGGTGTCCCCCAAGGAAAACCCTGCATGTGTTTGAGAAGACTAAATAGTTGTTATAAAAGAGATTTTTAGGCCATATTATAAATGATTATTAGGAAGCGAAAAACCTTGGTCTGCAAAAAGCATTTAGACCAAAAGCATTTAGATGTAGTTCTGAGACGAAAATACAGTCTAGTGTTTAGACCGTTTTATTGAACCAAGGGAATTTGTGTTATTGTACATTTTAATAATGTTTAAAACATTGAAATAAACAATCATTTAGTTTTTATATTTTTTTTTAAATTACCACATGATAAATGCCTTAAAAGTCCCTTTCTTTGAGGGTTAAATAGCATATAGTAAAATCTTTAGGAACCTATATGTTGGGATGTAGCATTCCCATTAAAAATTGTAAATCATGCGTGAGAGGTCTATAAAGACTAAAAATATTTTTATAACAAATAAAAAAGATTTCCAAAGCCAATTTTTAGCTTTGTTAGCTACAATACTTCCTTTCCAGCATTGTCCCCTCTCTGCCACCTCTTACAGTTTGAATTAGGTCTATTGGCATTGAACCCATGTCTTATGAGCTCATCATGGACCTATCCCCCTGGAGGTGCACCAGCTGCCTGGGCTCTTGGAAAGGTCCAGCAAAGAATGGAGCTGTAGCATGTCTTACCAGGAGGTTAGGCTACATAAGTATGCTAAATAATTGCCATCCAAGAGGAACAATCCTGGTCTACCAGGGGAAAATCTAACATGTGTACAGCTTTCTTCTGGACCAGGGGCAACAAAGGTAGTTTTCTATGAAGGAGGACGCAGCAAGGTACCTTCCACCCATCTTCCCCTCTCCTCTCCTATAGAATAGAACAGTGCTGTGCACAACGCTTGTTCCTTCTCTTGTCACTGGAAATGATGACAAAAGTTGGAAGAGAAAGATAAGGGAGGAGAACCGGGTGAAGGGTTGGTATCTGACAAAAAGAGAAGGGTAAGGTTATGGGATTTAATTACAACATATATATAATTTCTGGAAGTAAAGAATACAAAATTAGTAAAACAATAGAATGTAATGTAAGAAAAATAAATTTTAAATAACAACCACATCACGTTAATGAAATTTACAATTATAAAAACAAATAAATAATGGACAAGGTGGAATAATTTGTTCTTTTACATAAATGTATACTTTAGTGTGATTAGTATGAATTTAATGAACTGTAAACCTGTATGGGGGGAAAGTTCCTCTATTTTGAAATTTCTCTGTTCTGCAGAAAACTGATATTTCTTTCTTTTCTGTCATTCCAATCACAGGGCATCACTGGAATTTACTTTGCTGATCTACAAAAATGTTTCATCAAGACACAAAGCAAAGAAATACCTGAAATTGTTGAGACTGAGTTGGTGGAAGTTGAGGTAAGCTGAAATGTTTTGCTACCAATGGTAAAAAAAAATCTGTTTATATAGACACAAGTTCGGCGTATCTTTCCATGTGGCTCTGGAAACAGTTGCAGATCTTTGAGAACTGTCTGTAGAGAAGACATGTTGGTTGACCTATTGGTCTGGGTTATAGCTGAGGACATTTGAGGTCTCGATCACAGATCCATATTTCTTGCAAGCCCCAGCTGCTATGGCTCTATTGCATATTTTGCTCCTGATTACCTGCCACCTGTACTGACCTCTGTTTGTTAGTGACTAAGCCTCCTGCTAGCCCTTCCTTTGCTTCACCTGTGTCTATGCCTGCTGTCTTCTGTCCCCATACCAAATTCTCAGTTTCTATTCACAGTCAGGGAGAGGTTGATGGTTGGGACCTGGTGGCACCTAACAGCAAAGTAACCCAGCCGCCATTAGGGTTGGTGGCCCCTCATCTCTTGCAAGGTGTTCTGGTGAAGAACAGGTATCACTTAGACTCTGCATCTTAGGTCATCCCATATCACCTGCCAGAGAGTAAAATACTAAATCAGCCAGAAAAAGTCTAAACTGTTTGAAAAAGTTGCATACATGTGCAAACACTTTTCAAGCCATGTTCTTGCATTAAAACCCCTCTGTAGTACATTACACCTAATGATAGTACGATACACCCGGGTTTGGTTAGCTAAGCCCAGGCTAACCCGAGCAGACAAACACTATACCCCATATATATATAGTAACTGTGAATTGTGCTGATTGTTCTCATTTGCTGGTCAATTTTAGGATTGGAACAGTTACTAACAACCACCTGTCAACGGTATTTACCAATTCAGCTCCTGGCCATTTACTATGTACATGTCAGACATTGTTGCCATTGACTGGTGGTTATTAGCGTTACAAGAAGTCCTTTAGCTTAGGCAGAAAAGTCATGGATGGGGTGTATGTACAGCAGCACCCAAGGTAAGGTGTTTTGTCTGTTAATGGCTCCAGGGAAATGTGTGGTAGTTCTGCCAGACAAATGGCTTTTTTGAAGCTGATGTTATGGGTCCTGGAGCCACTCATTGAATAGTTAGGAGGGGTCCTTGGCCACCCGGTCCATTACTGGGTCTTCACAGGGACTTAACAGAGCACATGTCCTCTATTTGGGTAGTCAGCAGTAGATTGCTGGGAGCTCGCTGACTTCCCAAAGCTTTAAAATAAAAGAGTTCCAGGGACAAACACTGCAGAGTAAGTTTTGTTTGTGCAAAAGGGCTTTATATTTTACTTTTAGTAACAGAGGCATCAAAGGGGTAGTTGGTGGCCCAGGGGGGCTTTTATGTGTTTTGCTGTTTTTTATCTTGTGTTCACCAAACACCTTGTGCTGAAAAAAAAATTAAAAATAAGCATCCTTGTCTGCTGCTACGAGGAATCCCCCACAGCAACTTCACAGTAGGTACTACTACTAACAATAATCAATCAATGTGAAGGCTGCCTTCCATTTACTACGACATCTAGCTGTACACAGCATTCACATTGGGTATTAAAATACTTAATATTAGCCCACATGAAAGTGCAAGTTTAATTCATCATGAACCCTATCTCAACATTGACCTCAATCTTACCCCTTAAAAAGGAGGTATGACTTGGATGTATCCCCCACCTCATTTAAGCTTCAGGGACCTCCCAAAAGCCCAGGCTCACTTGATGGCAACTGAAGACCTCTACTAACTATCTGCACCAACTACAGACATGGGTTTGGTTCACCTTACCTTCCAATGAGTCTCAAGTGCCAACCTATAGGTGTTTCCTAAAAAAAAAAAAAAAATGCCTAAACCATTACAAATACGTATCGATACGTGTTGCTTCACAATAAAAAATTACAAATGAGAGGAAACCCCCATTGTGATAGTCAAAGAAATCGGAAATACAGAGATCTCTCCTCTACTCTTGAGAGGTTCGAAAAGGTATTTGGGGATCCAATCTCTAATTCTAAAATACCAATTTAAAGTGTCCTGACCCCCATAGGCTTTACTTTAGGAATAAAATTTCTTTGTTGCATTTTTATTATTTCATGAGGTTTTGAACATTTTGCTAAACATAAATATATACAATCTACAGTTTATAAAAGGGTTTATTTTCTGTGAAAAGACCGCTTTCCACTGTCAGATGTTATGCTTTAAATAATAATGATTTTCAGTTTGACGATGAAAAACTGGAACATTTTGTCACTCTTGTAAATATGGTCTGAGTCCATGTAATTGCCCTCAGATGTAACAGAAATGTATTACAATGCGCCAATTGTGCTTTGTGTCTGCTAACGGCAGGAGTCAATACTTCTGTTTCTTGTTTGCTTCAATTGTAGTTTTGGGTAGAACTCAGGTCCAGTAGGTCCGTAAATGACTTTTCTCGATATTTATATCAGAGAGCCTATTAGTATTTACTGAACCTGTCAACATTACACAGTCAGAGTCATATGGGCTGAACAATGAAATTGACGTTTATATTGTGAAAATATACAAGCATCATCCTGTAATTACCGTGTATCTAGAAATAAAAATCCTTTGCTATGGTTATTTGTAGTCATAACTGATTATTCTCAATAATGAAACAAATCTGAACACGGAGTCAAGCTTCAAGGGGAAGGTGATGGTTTATTCAAGTGGACCTGTCACAAATATTGCCCCCAGACTAGCACTTAAGAATAAGGACACTTCAAGGAGTATGGCCATTAGGACGAAAAATGTGCTTTTGACATGCAGTTAACTGAGGAATGAACTCTGCAATGCACCATTATAAAAACTGATAATAAGACTCAGATGTAAGTGCTCAGTTCTTAAACTGGAACGACCAAAGAGCCACAAATTACATATGGGATGTAGACTAGGAGAAGTGTTAAGGTGAAACTAAACCCAGTTGATACTCAACGGTCCCATTCCATTGTGACCATCGCCATCTTCTTCTGTTTCACATTCCGGTCTTTAGCTATCTTGATTGGCTGAGCCAGGACGACGTTACGCCCCTGCAGGGCCATGGGAGTTTATACAGTCCGGGCACCTGCAAGAGAGGTCGGGATTGCCGGGTATCCTTGGCAGCAAATGCTGAGCTGCTCAGGAAGCTGGGTAAAAATCAGGCAGGTAAGAATACTTATTCCAGAAGGGACATCATCCATACTTTTCTGCAATAACCACCTTCCTAGTTGCAAAAGTTCAAAGCAGGCTTTGTTTTTCAGAGTCCCTTTGCTGAGAAAAAGCATGGTGTTTCTAGATGCCCAGAATATATTTGGACATTAACGTTTAATAGAAATGACACCAGAGACTTTAGATCCAAGGAACCAGGAAGTAACTTTTTTCCCTGTTAGAGTAAATTGATCCACATGTATAAGGATTTTTTGCCTTCCTCTGGATCATTAGTGCCTCTAAATTTCTCAAGGGAAAATTCAGGTTGTCTAGTATGTTTATTTATTTATTTTTAGCTTAATGTACTTGATGGCCTTTTTTTAGCAAACTCCATGTAACAGAGTGACAGCACTATTCTGGATTGAAATCGTGCAGCAGAATTGCAACCGTAAAGACAGGGTGGTTGAAAGCTAGGCATACAGTACACTATGCAACATTTATAATAGATCAATGCAGTGTTTCTCAACTAGGGTTCCTCCAGAAACTTTTCCTTTAGTAATCTTCAATTTGTGCCTCTCAAGTCAGATATTTGTAAGGGTGAAATTCTTCCCAATGGCCATCAATGTAAGAGCCATTCTTACATTGACCCAGCATGCTAATGTACTGTGAGCTGTGGATATAATATTTATAGTAGGGGTTCCTTAACACCTGAAAGTTATTTCAAGGGTTCTGCCATGGTAAAAAGGTTGAGCACTGGATTAATGACTAGAAAATAATTATATTGAATGGTTTTCTTTTAAAAACTAGGGCCATTCTTGTTGTTGTTAGAGTAATAAGTAAAGGAAGGCTGTTCAGGTTGCACCATTGGCATGCTGGCTTCATCCTCATTTAGGTTTGAGTTGATTCTTGGACAACTGGTGATGGAAAAAGAATGTGAGGAGCAACGAGTTACCAGCCCTACTAGATATAGGCAACACCCTGCTCCTTTGAAACCAGGGGGTGTTTGGCATCCTTAAAACACTCATCCTGACCACTACTCCCATTTACCTTCCATGTCTATTGGACCTTTATGGGTTAAAAAAGGAAAACAGTTTTTATAAACAACGCCCACAACTTAGTACTGTGACATCTGGCCAAATATCACAGTACATTTCATATAATTCATTAGCAAACGTTTTGCAGAGGAGAGCTATTAGACTTCAATTATAAAATGTTACGGGCTATTTCAGCTTACGCTTTATTATATATATATATGTTAAAGCTCACATCCCATGAAAACGCTTTGGCATTCATTTCGAAAAATGACACCCCATGGTTTTATCTCTGAAGATTGTCACCCTTGTTAATTATTCGTAAGTAAGAAGTTATACGCCAACTGGCACCAAGTGTAAGAACTCCTGTGTACCCTGGAATAATTCCATGTTCCTTGGCAATGCTCGAGTGAGACTTTTTAGAAACAAGCGTCAGCGAGTCTCAAACTGGACATATGGCTTCAGATGCTACTGTTTATTGATTGACAAGAACATTTCCAAGTGCCTGTCAGTCTAATAAAAAGAATGCAACTCAAAATTCAAGACTTGCTGGTGCTTGACAAGAGACTGACAGTTGTATCGGTGTTGTTGGGATTTCAATATAGTTAGTGAAAGATGTTTACACAGATAATAGGCAACGTATTTGAAACAAATAAAAATGTGGTCCTTCAGTAGTTTTGGTCCAGAGGAAGGCAAAAAATGGCACTGGCAAAATGTCCTTGGGGGCCCAGGAAAATGTCAAGTGGGTGAGCATTGCAGCTCCCTTCCCCTCTGCAAGTCTGTTATTTGGGTCCCTTTGGAATTTAAGGACACATAATATTTGCCCAGCTTGCCTTCACCTAAAATTGGCCCTGGTTCTTGAGTACTGTGGATAATGTTTTCTTTCTAATAGATACCCTGAAAACTAAAAAGAAAATGATCTAGTTCAATTAATGTTTTTACCATCAATACCTGACATAGTCAGCCATTCCAGAGCTTGTTCTTACCTAAACATAAGGCATATATAAATGATTATGTTACTACTCTACCTACAGATCTCCTGTTTAGCATATTGCAGCATCCCCAGCATCCCTTCAGTCATTCTGTATATATCTGCATCCCCAGCACATTGCATGTAGCTGGAGGAGAATAGAGAGAATGTCCTGCATCCAAGGAGCAGATTGGTTCCTGGTCACAATCCTGCCCTGTTTTTGGCTGGTCCAATTAAAGCTTCATTAGTTCTAGGACCTGGTTGCGGTATCCTGAGAGTGTTACCGGTGACTTTACCCAGCTTTACTTTACCTGATTGTCTTTCCTTATACCTGACCTTGACCTGCTATTGTCTTGACCTTGTTTCTCACTTCCTGCTTGCCTCTAACCCTGGCCTCCTGGTTGCGCTCCTTCCTGGGATTCCAGCCAACCCAGTACCTGATCTCTGTTTGTCCCTATACTGATGCCATCTGTTCTGCTCACTCCTGTTGAAGACAGTCTGTGATCAGCAACCTGGTTTTCTCCTTGCAGTAATCAGGTGGCCACTAGGGTTTTCTGGCCCTTCACCATTTGTAGAGTGCTCTGGTGTGATACAGGAAACACTTACACTCACTCCATGAGCAATACCATGTCACCTGCTAGGGGACAAGCTTACATTTATCAAAGCAGTCACTGTCTGATTCACGTTAGCTAATCCATAGGGCTCTGCAAATCCTTATACATGTAGTTAATGAATGTATTAGAATATAATGAAATAACATTAAATCATTATTAGTTTTCAATAAAAGATGTTTATTTATTTTTTGTTCGATTTGCACCCAATGATTGGCACAGATTCTACTTATTAAAGGAAAAGTCTGTTTTTCTTAATATAGGAAAGAATATCATTGTCACATGCAAAAGATGAACTCTATTTATAAAATAGGGAATCTGACATTTCCTCAAACATTCCCTTGTGGGAATCTTCCAAGTTCATGTGTTTTAATGGCAGTAAGTTATTCCCATCAGAGAATGTTTGAGGGAATGTTGGATTTCCTCTTTTATAAATAGAACCCCATGTTGTAAAGTTACCCAGTCCAAGCAACCTTTTTATGCAACCACAATACAGTGCTCAGTCTTTAGGCATGGTTTTCCAGAATTCCCATTCTCCTGCTCCTTTAATTGGTCCGCCTACCTCTACCTTTTTAAAGTGAATAAGCAGAAAATTCACTTTCAGGTTTGCTCCAAATCTGGAATGATGCTGAAGATGCTGAGGAGTTTTCAATGATAACACTGTGACTAACCAGGGGATTCTATTAAAAGCAGAACCTCCCACTTAGCATTGATTCAGGAAGATATCAGCCGGCACACTGCCATGGACATCAACATAAAGCCGGCAAAGAGCTGCAGCAAAATGTTCACTGGTGGTGGTGGGTGACAGAGGGAGCAACTTTTTAATTTTATGCATAACGGGGTTTAATTAGACTTTCATTTATTTATTTTTTTTGAATTGTAAAATGTATATACTATATTTGGTTATTTATTATTATAATTATTGTGTTACAATGGTCTGTTTTTCTTAGGAAGGTGAAATCACTACAACTATCTTTGAACAGTCCGTGTTCTGGGTTCCAGCTAAAGAACCGATACAAGACCGAGAATTCATAAAGAATTCCAAAATCTCTGAACTGTGTAACAATGCGTCCGTGCACTGGATTTATCCTTCCTCGGAAACAGGTATGACGGATAGGGATGACCAAATGGAAGAGATTTTATTTTCAAATGTTAAGATAAATTAGAAAATTGGTGCAATTGCTATGGAGGTGCTCCACCATACATGCAACACAACTGTGGGCACAGAATGGTTTTCCACGGGGGTAGATATAAGGAGTGTGCCTTTGCACAAGGGCATCAGACCCTCTTCAGCCAACTGGCACCCCCACAATGGACAAAATAGGTTTAGTGGGGGGCCCAAATCAGTTTTACATAGGTACCCACTGTTGGCTACATTTGCCACTGGCTCCCTACCACTACCATCCCTTAATTATTTGTCAGCTTCTTTATTTCTTTAGCCTTTTTTAATATTTTTAGCTTGTGAACTCGTTGCACCTAGAGGGACAATGGCTGACCTTTAAAGAAGCAGTGTTGTCCCATTGGGCTGCCGTCCATTATTTCCATTATATGGATAGCAGGTATTTTGTAGCTTGAACAAAAAAAAACTAAAGCAGCCACCACATTTAGAAACTTGTAAGCTACACTATTTAAAATTTTTTTCTCTTAGATTTTATCTCCTTTATAGCTGTAACTGGAATGAGGCCCCAAACGATCCGTTCTCTCGGCCTAAATATTGTGCCGGCTTCAAGTAAATGAATCAATTTCTTTTAAGCTTCATTTCCAAGCTTTTAAGTTTGAGGATTTCTATTCCGCAGTCTTTCAGTTGTTTTATTAAAAAGCTCATGCTTGCTAAAATGAAATGAATAATCGAAGAGGAGAAATCAGTAAAAGATGCAAAATTCTTTTTTAGTCCCCGAGTTTCAAGACTTTGAAGATGTCGAAGGAATGAACAAACCAGATCAGAGGGAAGATAAGCAGATCAATAAACGCCAGGGCAGATCACTGACCGAGGAGGACCTGCCCGTTAATGATTACGTAAGCTTTATTGCCTTCCTTTTGCTATACAGAAATTATGTTTTTTATTTTTTTGTTGGGGGGGTATAGAACCCCTATTTGGTTTTCTACTGCTGTCCGTTGCTCTATTAGATTTACTCTCTATTCCTGTCCAGTTCCTCAGAAAGAAACTTTTTTTTAACAAGGACACAGAAAAAAAAATTAAAAGGGAAGAGATGGAAAAAAAAGAAAGAAAAGAAATGAAAAAGAGATGGAGGTAGGCAAGTGATACAGAGGCAGAGAAGAAGAAAAGAAGGGAGGAGAGAAGAGACAAAAGACTATAAGGAAGGGAGATAGGGAGGTAGAAAGAGAAGAATGGGAAAAAGAGAGAAAGAGATCGGTGTAAAAAAAAAAAGACAGAAAGGAAGAGAGAGGAATGGAAGAAAGGAAGGGAGGAAATTAAAAAGTGAGAGAGAATTGGATAAGGTAGGGAAGGAAGTGAGAGTGAGAGGGATAGCAAAACTTAACGAAAGGGATGGATCAAAAAAGAAGTAAAAAGAAGAAAGGAAAGGAAAGAAGAAAAGTAAGAAGGAAAGAAAGTGAAGATTGGAAGAAAAGAAGGAAAGGATGTTAGAAGGAAAGAAGAATCGGGATAATGAGTGGGATGGCCAGTCTAGAGACATTCCACATACTACGGGTTTTCTCTGCAATTTCTGATATTTACCTTGCTAACCGGTTAGCAACCCTAGTTTGGAATAAGACTCCTCAATATTACTTATCCCCCTGGCACCATATACATAAGTCAGAATACAAATCATCCCAGGACCTTCTTCTAATCCCAACCACTTTTTTACTTCTATACTTAATATTGCTCAAGATTCCTACTCTTGGTGTCACCTAAGATCTTCAATTTAGTCTCAACTCCCTCTTAAGAAAACCATTTGGTAAAACGCGTAGGGAAAAAGAGACAATTTCCCCAAAGCTTTCCATGATCTTTTAGATAATCATTGTGTATTTAAATAGAATCATGGTTTTACTTATGCATATTTCCTCATTATTAGCCCCAGTTGAGCTTTCTTTAGCTTAGTGTGTTAACTGTATACTTTAAGTAAACTGTTGCAGTTGCCTAAAAAGCAGTTCTCTTTTTTTCAGTTATCTGTTAAAGACAATAATGTATTGATAAAAGAAAGTGAGGAAGCAGGTAAGGAAAAAAAAGTAAAAAAAAAAAAGAAAAGAAGAATAAAAAAGATGAAAGATATGCAAAAAAAGGAAAGGAGAAAGAATGTAGGATGTAGGGAAGGTTAGAAGGAAGAAAGGTAGAAAAGAAGGAACAGAGGGATAGAAGAAGGAGAAGAGGAAGAGCAAGGAAGGAAAATAAAATGAAGAAAAAAGAAGAGAGTAAGAGAAAAATGGGGGATGAATAAAGGAAGGACGGGAGCAAGGAAGGAAGGATAAAGAAAAAAGAAATAATAAGAACGGAAGGGAGGGAAGAAATGGAGACAGAGATGGAACAGGGGAGAGAAAGAAAAAATGAAAGGAAAGAAAAAAAGAAGGGAATAAAGGATGGAAAAAAGAAAAAAATGAAAGGTATGAGGGGAGGGAATGATGGATGAAAGGAATGAAGGGAGCAAGTAAAGAAAGGAAAGAAGCGTGGAAAAATGAGGGAATGATGGAAGAAAGGAACGGAGGGAGGGAGCAACGAAATAAGGGAAAGTAGGATGAAAAAAAGAAATAATGAAAGGAGAAAGTAAAGAAAAAACAAAGAAAGAAAGAAAGAAAGAAAGAAAGAGAAGGAAGGAAGGAAGGAAGGAAGGAAGGAAAGAAAGAAAGAAAAGAGAAAGTTAAGATAAAAGAAAAGAAGGAAGAAAGAGAAAAAAAGAAAGAAAGAAATATTAATCCGGCTTGTGTGAATTTATAATACATAAAGCACACTGTTCAGACACAATTTTCTTTTCATGACAATATTATATTCACAAAAGTTCTGCCTTTGCCTTGATATAAGCTGGGCCACCTCAAACAGCTGAAACACAATACTTTTCCTGGCTGTGCGGCAATTATTGTAAAAACAGTAATCTGTGAGTAAAATTTACATCTCACATATGTTCTAATAAATTTGTGGCATCAGTCTGCTGCATTGAGGAATAAAGAACCCCCACGAATCCCCTACAGCTGCGCTCAACAGACGTTTCCCCGCACATCAATGTAAATAATGAATGCGATCGCTCCTAATAGTCTTATAGAAAAGATCTGACACGCCTTTGGAGTCGCAACATCTAGGCGAACGTTAACGGGACTGATTTGCAACCTGGGTAATTAGAGGAACAGTAGCGGATCATAAATGGATTAAAAAAAAAAAAAAAGACGAAATGGGGAGTAATGAATCGACGCTGCCAGACAGAGCCGTTTAAAAGACAGATGACAAAAATATAAAAAAAAGGAGAGACTTTAATGTTGGGATAAGTAACTGCCAAATCGCTGACTGTGATAAGCCTTTATGTCTTTACATGATGAAATGCAAGGTGTTAAAAAAGGGGGAAAATAAAATATTAAAAAAAAAATGATAATAAAGTCCTGCGTAGATCTTCAGCTCAAGTCTGGGTACACTACATCAAGAGATGCGCCTTCCAACAGATGGATCATCAATATTCATTATATATATGACACATTACACTTTTATCATATCTGCAGCTGAATAGCGCTTTGCTGATCGCTGCTCTGACAGATGTTGGAAAATAAGAAAATGAAATACATAGAGATGTCACCCAACTCTATGTGAGTCATAAGATTCTTAATGGTTTCTGGTGCGATCGGTTGGGTGGTAAAGAGGAACTCTAGCCAGTGAATAAGAAGAACTAAGATATAATCCTATATAGGATGTAACATGTTAATGTCATATCAGGTGTTACTTTAAGTCAATTGTGCAGTGACAACACTCTGACCTTGTTTGCCAATGCGTTGTCACCTCATTATACAGTGAATACTAAATGTGACCACAACACCTATCAGTTCTGAATGTGAGGTTACAAAAAAAGGATTGATGACCCATTATCAAAGATTTTGTTGAAAGAGCATGTTAGGTCTGCAGGTATTTTTATCTAATTTGCCTGCAGGTATTAATACCTTTCCTGATCCACCAACTCCCAACTTTTGATTACAATTTGATTACATATTATAGTTTAGATATATTAACACCTCATTTCTGTGTTTCCCCATACAATGGAGGCAGATCATGATTTATGGGAGGGGCCAATAGGGTGCTGTACATAGCTGTCTGATATTATCAAAGCATCTTGATTCAAGGAGTGGCCTGGATTTTGGGTCTTGCAATTTTCTACCTGTCTAACTAATGGGGGGTGGGGAGAAGGTGCCAACCTTGCTGGCCAGAATGCAGTTTCATGCAGACCATTTCAGGTAATGCCCATATTTGATTCTGAGTTAAAATAAAGGTACGGGCCGGGGACAGTCAGGCTGGGAAAGAAGGGGCTAGGTAATGCTATACATCCTCCAGCCAGGAACATATCTAACTTGCTGCAGTTTCTAATGCACATGTTGAGAAGCTCACAGTATGCAGTGATATAAGAGTAAGCAATTTCAGTCCAGAAATAGAGCAGGTACAAAGCCTTTCTATAGATCCTTCATACAAGACGAAGGGGGGAGACTGGAGGGCAGATTTAATAAAAGGGAGCACGAGGGCAGATTAAATGAAGGAAAGGCTGAAGGGCAGATTTAATGATAAGGGGGCTGGGAGGCAAATTTATTACAGTGGGGTAGAAGGGCAGATTTTTTAATGGGGAAGCTGGAGGGAATATTTATTAATCCCTTGCAGCCAGTTTAATTTTGATTTACATCATATTTCTGGAAAGGTCTGCAGCTTCTTGTTTCTTGATGCTGTGTTGTACAAGTTAATTCCTATGGCCCAGAACTTGCAGCAAAGCAGGCTCCCAGAGAAGGTTTTGCGGGAACTCAGGGACACATAATAAAAATTTTGTAGCCAATCAAAGTTAAGGACAACTACCTTCATATATATCTAGTAAGTAGCCAGGTGCAGTAGACTGATCAGAAGCTAATCCATGAGCAATGAATTATTTTCAGTATTTGATATTTGACTATTACATATGTAATTTGTATCTAATGGCAAAACTTTTTTAAGCTTTAAATTGAATGGTAAGAGAGCAAATTCCCTGTCAGGTTTTTATTGTGGTGTCCTGCTGGGGTAAATCCACCTCTCTCCTATTTAATCTGGTTAATATAGAATTAGAAAATTTGAATTGTCAACCAGAACAAGAATGGAGGGCGATTTCCCAGTAGGGACAATTATGAGTTGCCAAAAATTATAAATATTTTTTCACCATACCATGTATAGGGTATTTGTGACCCCTAGGTGATGCTGTTTCTATTTTCATTTGTTCCATTGTGCGTTTATTTTCATCCCTATCAATGTGTTACAATGTTTGTTTTTTTTTAGTTACATTAATGGTTAATGAAAACCAACACAGCATCGCCTAGTGGACGAATTGAGAATGACACCCCCTATTAATTCAATGTATTTATACTTTGGCCCAATAATATTAATATTATTATTATTATTATTATTATTAATAAACTGTTTTTAAATAGGGGATGTCCACTTAATACAATAAAATATGTTTCTTCATCCCAGTTTGCAAATCATGGTCAAACAATACACTAATCACTAATACACTAATACACTAATCACTAATTGCTTATAAATAACCTCCATAGTGTTGACCTCATTAAAGAGCCATAGTAATGCTATGTCAAGTCATTTAACGAGCAGCTGTAGACCCCCACAAGCAATGGTGAATGTAGCCAACAGTGGGCCCCGTGCAGAACAGGCTTGGAATACCCCATCCGAATTGTCTTGGGGCAAACAGCCCAATATGAAATGATGAGCAGCTGAAACCCTCTACAGGCAAAGCATTTGTAGCTACAGTGGGTCCCTAGGTAGAACTGACCAAGGATTCCCCCATCAAGTTGACCTGGGGCCCTTTTGGGGGCTCCCATTGGTTGAGAAGGATGTGGGGCCCTTGTGTAGCTGCACCCTTTGCACCTCCCTATGTCCACTCCTGCCCACAGCCAAACACTGTGAAAAGCTTTTCTCCTCTACAATCTATTATGAATGCTGCAGCCAGACTCATCCATCCTTCCCTCAGTACTCTTCTGTTGCCTCTCTTTGTAGTTCTCTTCATTGGCTTCCATTTCTCCTTATCAAATTCAAGCTCCTGTGCTTTGCCTTCAAATCCCTCCAAAGTTCTTGTCCTACTTACCTTTCTGACCTGATAGAAAAATTGCCCCCTAGCCGCGCTTTTCGCTCCTCCAATGACCTACTAATGACTTCCTCATTCATAACCTCATCACACGCACAGCTCCAAGACTTTTCTAGAGCTGCCCGGACTCTCTGGAATGCTCTCCTCATCCTATTCGGCTTGCTCCTACTTTTAAGAGAGCACTCAAAACCCATTTTTTAAACTTGCCTACACATCTTCTTCTGTCTTTTGAAACCATCACTACCTCCCGCCACTACATATCTCCCCTCCTATTGTATGATACTTCCCCCACCTACTAGATTGTAAGCTCTTCAGGGCAGGGTCTTCTCTGTCCTCCTGTGTCACTGTCTGTATCTGTCATTTACAACCCTTATTTAATGTACAGCCCTGCATAATATGTTGGTGCTATATAAATCCTGTTTAATATTAATATTAATAATAATACGCCTGCTGGATGCGGTTGCGGTGAATTCCATAAATCCGGGATAAATGAAGCCGACTCTTTGACTCTCAGGCAGGTGCAGCATTTTGTGGAGTGAATTAGCAGTCCGCTGATTAATTTCCCTTGATGCGTTCTCTAGTCCTTTTACTGTATGTTTTTAAGCTCATTAAACTTGCAGCAGCTTCTGTAGGGATAACAAAGAGACGGCGAGCTTTGGTCTCCCTTGTAAACATGTATAGGTTGGTTTCCTTTGCATCTAGAAGGGAAGAACAAAGCGGCGGCGGCCTCCTTTGTGTGCGGCAAGTTTTTGGACTTTGATGAAGCTCAGAAATCACATCTCGGGAACTCGGCAATGGAGATGAAACGCTGTTTGCTCTCCTCCATCCCGCGAAGGGTTAATCTAATCAGAATTCTATTAATGTACACACCAGAAGAGGGATTTTAAAGTTGTGTTTTTGTGTGTTATGAAGTTCCTGAGAGGGACTAAGGTGACATAAATGTGTGAAGATACCAAAAAAAAAATGACAATAATTTAAAATCTAAAACACAAAAACAAAAATGTCATATAGTGCAGTTTACCAATTCCTCAGATGTGCTGCATTAGTTTTCTTTATTTTCATATACTTTATGCCAGTAAAACACTTCCTGTGCTAGCTGACTACTCACTCTGTACTATATCCATTATTATTATATTAATAAACTGTATTTATATAGCGCCAACATATTTCACAGCGCTGTACATTACAGAGGTCACCCAAATACAGGAATTGTGTTATGGGGCAAGTTTTATAGTCCGCAGACAGAACTTGGGAGGATGTAATTGATGGCGGTCAGATCAGGCAGAGAACACAGTTAGCTGACCCAGAATACAAAGTTCATGGAATGTTGCAGGAATTCCATAGACACTCATTGCTAACTGCAGGATAAGTTCGGATCCACGTGATCTAAATCAGAGGTCTCATGTAAAATTTACTTCTAAAGTATTCATCCATCAATTCAGCGGCAATTCAGGCCATTTTTTCATTCATTTGCATGGAGAATAGATAGCATTTGCTTTAATGATTGATGTGAAAAAAACAATTAAATTGGTGGTTGAAAAGTTTATAAAAACAGTCTTAGGGAATCAATAAAGGGTAACAAGTGCAAAATCATACATGAATGGTATATATATTTAAAAAAATGTTTTCTTACATTAAGTTTATGCAGTCAATCTGTGTAATAGCTGCTGGTGGCTTTTTACTATTTCTGGCTGAACACTAGAGGGCAGCAGAGTGGATGCAATATCACCATCATGTCTATAGGAAAACGCCATGTCACATGGTTCCCTGCATTGTGTATTATGGATGGGGGGTGTTAAATTTGTAGCCTCAACTCTCTATGTCACAATGGGGTGGCTACAAATGAAGACATTCAGAATGCAGAATAAATTTTGGCCACAGGCATTAATGAAATGCAGTTCTCTGCAAAGGATAGAAAGGTTTATGGGGATATTTTTAGAGCATCAATGTATCATTAAGATTTAATACAAGAATGATTTTTTATTAATAAAATAATAATCATATCATTGTGAATGCTCACTGTTCACTGTTTATCTAAGCGACGTTATGGTCCAGTGAAAACAATTCTCTCAGGTCGTCACGTGGGGGGATTTAATGAGCCCCATAATAATCAATTATCGGAAAATTACCCAAAGCACTAAAGCTAATTTCAGGATAACATACCCCAGACCATTTCTATTAGATTAATATCAGCTACTGAGATAGAAGTAGGGAGAAAGTCATTTACTTAAGATACAATCATCCAGGGCAGCCTGGATTCTGAACGCACAATAAGGTTTCTGATTTTTTATATTTTAGTCCTTTTCAAAAAGACGAAAGAGGATTTAAATTCAGTATGGGGAAGGGGAATTGTGGAAAAGTTTTATTTCTATTCAAATTAATAAGTACAAGTGATAATTAGGGATGCATTTTGGCTGTATTGCTGAGTTTCTGCCCATTATGCATAGAACATACCATGCAGAACTAATAAAGAGGCCAATGATACAGATATTCAACCTAATTTTAGCATTATTAAAAAATACAGAAAGCAAGGAGGGGACTTTATAGGCACTAAATATCAAAAAAAATTACTTTTATTTCTTTACATTAAAATAAAACAAACCATTCTTAATATAATATCATGTTATCATTAAAAATATATACAATAAGTATTAGCATAAAAAATCACGGTAGAAAATGCACAAGGTCTCATAAAAAACAGGATTTTACGCGTTTCGCGGATCACAGTTTGCTTCCTCAGGAATCAACAATGAGACATTTACTGCAAGTAGGAAAATATTGTAATGTAATCTCCTGAAAAATGGTTTGTGCGGATAAATCAGTGGAGGAGACAATCAGGTAAGGCAGAACGCAGCCAGGGAGTAACACATAAGGATTGTTTAGGTGAGTACCAAGACCTCAACTCTTTATTTAATATGAATCAAGGAGAAGAGTAAGTTGTTAAAGCTTGTAATAAGCCATTGCTTCCCTTCTGGGTTTCATGCTTTAGAAAGATCCCGGTTCCCATGATTTCTCATTTTAGCATTCAGAAGATATTCAGAAGGTGACGACCCGGTGGAAGCTATGAACTTGTGTAGTGACACACATTGCACAGACTTGCACCACAATTGTTACAATCAGGCATCCAGATCAAAGCACAAATGTGCTCCCGATGCTGGAGTGAGTACCTGAAGGCAGGGAGTGTGTGAAAGAGGCTGCAGGAGATCAAACTCACTAAAATACTAAAAAGATATCAATAGAAATAAAAAAGGAGAAAGAATATTGTATGAAAAAGTCAATAGTTTGCCATGCACAGTTTTTTATTAAATAAATAGCAACCAGTTAAGGTTTAGGTCTCATTTCATCCATAGCAGATCTATTGTCTCTCCAATGACAAAGAAATGTGATCATATTTGGCTTTTGCTGATTTATGGCATGTGTTGGATCATGAAAGGGAGAGGATAGTTCTTTTGAGAATTGAATACAATTCAGGCTTATATTGCAAAACCATACAAGAAGCAAAATGCTATCCTTTTGGTTTGTGGACAAAAACCATCAACCTGGTATAAGCTTGTTCGACATTCCAGTCCAAAACTATGGGCAAAACCATTAGTATGAAATTGGCCATCATTGGTACAACAGCCTCCACTCTTGGAAGATTTTGGAGTGTGTATGTGGAAATATGTGACCTGTGAGGTCAGGTACTTACGTTGAAAACTTGCCTTGGAATTCCTCCCAGAGGTGCTCAGTAAGGTCAGGGTGTTGTGTAGGACACTTGAGTTCCTTCATACTAAATTGGTCAAACAATGAGCTTGCTTTATGAGCAACCAAGGTTGGTGCCTAAGCCATTAGTACACAGTTGGTCCATATTTGTGGCCTCTACTCTTTATTGGAGACTTTGGAGTGGGAGTGTGTCTGAAGGAATTTGTTCTCATTCGACCAAAAGGATCTGGATGAGGTCAGGTTGAAGACTTGGCTTGCAATTCATCCCTGAGGTTTTATGTAGGATTATGGTCAGGGCTCTCTGCAGGCCACTTGAGTTCCTTCACACCAAACTGGTCAAACATTAAGTTTGCTTTATGATAAGGGGCGCAGTCATCCTGGAACTACTTTAGGACCTTCACTAAACTAGCCCCCATGAGCCCAAGCTGGTTGGAGACCAACCATTAGTACAAGGTTGGTCAGCAATGATGGCTACAATAGTCTACACTCAGCTTGGAAGGTTCTAGAATGTGTCTGTAGGAGTTTGTGGTCATTCAGTCATAAGAATATGTGAGAGGTCAGGTACATATGTTGAATGCTTGGCTTTTAATTCATCCCAGAAGTGTTCAGTAGGGTTAAGATAAGGGCTCTTCACAGGCCACTTGAGTTCCTCCACACCAAACTGGGCAAATAATGAACTGGCTTTATGAGCAGGGTACAGTCATGCTGGAACTAAAAACCCACTTCCCTTAACTGTCAGCACCCCAAGGTTGGATCTCAAGCCATCAGGACAAGGTTGTCCCCCATGGGTGGCTACAACAGCCTTCACTCTTCTTGGAAATTTTGGAATATGTTTGTAGGAGTTTGTACTCATTCAGCTGAAAGAACCTGGAAAAGGTCAGATACTTTTGTTGAAGACTTTGCTTGCAATCCATCTCGGAAGTGTTGAGTAGGGTTGTGGTCAGGGCTCTTCAAGACATCTGAGTTCCTCCACAACAAATAGTCAAACCATAATATTATGAAGATAGCTTGGTATACATGGGCATGGGTATGCTCGAAAAAATAGAGTGTTCTTCCAACTGTTACCCCCAATGTGGGAAGTTCACAATGGACTTAAATGCCTTTGTATGCTGTAGCATTAACAAATATATCATTCACATTTGCAAGGTTGTCCACATACTTTGGATCATCTGGATGTACATTCAAAAGTAAATTTCCAATTTCACCAATAAAAATTCATTTTGTATCCTTCTGAATTCATTAAAATGATTTTTGATTACTCCTTAAAGCAAAAGTTTCCAAAAAAAAATCCTCGCCTGGGGGAGAATAATGGAGCCCTGCTGATGTTCCACCATTCAAGCAAGTAGACTCGTTCAGGATGATTCACTCACAGTCTGTGGTCCATCACATGTGCACCAGTGTAGCCTTAGGGGGAAATGACAGACCGGCCCAAGAACCAAGATGGCCGTGTGGAACAGACCTTGCAGCAGCAGGGTGATGGTGTTGAAAATTACAATGCAAGATGGTATGGACATGTAAGGATTTTTAGCTTGGACATAATGGCAAATATGTAAAGGAAACCGTTTTTAGAAGTGGGGTGTAGAAGTTTATAATTAAAACTTGTCAATACTTGTCAAAACTTGAAAAACGATTGAAACAAAACTTGTCAATTCTTATTTTTCATTCCAATTTATCCATGCCATCTCATTTCTTTTATTTTAGACTGATTATTATATCGAATTTCTCGAATTTCTGCAAAGTTTGTCAGCGAGCCCTAGCCCTGCTCCTGATGCTTTCCATCCACACATCGTCTCCGTCCCTGCTGTTGCATCTTCTGCTTTCTCTGCTCCCACTCTGCGCTCTTAATGAGCCATTAATGGCCTGCCAATTACTGATGCAAATGAGCGATTTTACTGGGAGCGTTGTAACTGTACCTGAAGGCATAACACGACACATCGTGTTCAAATATAAATCATTTTTATTTAAATGATTTCCTCTGCACCCCCCTTCGTTAACAGCGATAAGAGATTCTGGAGACTCCTCACAGAAAGACAAATTCAGATTAAGCTCCGATTCGTTGAAAGAGATTATTCCCAAACAATTCATTAGAGCTCTCGGATAGATTACATAAATTATGATGGTTATGACGGATGGCTAACATTTTGCTATTAGCACAGATGGTATTTACTGTGGCAGTGGGGAAGGTTAACGACCTCAGGACTTGGGTAAATTAGCAAAATTCCCCAAATGACGCTGACCTGGATATACATTCTTATCCACGCAGTAAATACACAGATCGTTATCACTTTACAATTGCAGAACAATTTACCAGGAATCAAATCCTCAGGACTAAATTTTGGCCAATTTCTCTTTATTTCATGTCTTTGTTTATCTTCATGTGCGGGGAAATATGGAGAAATATAAGGGGCCCTGCATGGAGTCAAATTACCTTAGGAAGACTATTTATTTTGCTTTTACCAATATTTTATGGAAGTTTTAACGAGATACAAATAAACTTTGTATCTAAACTTTGCTGCACAACCAAACTAAGTCAATGAAACAAACCAAAAAACAAGAAGTTGCAACAGTATGAAAATCACAGAAACAATGGAGTGACTACATATTGAGAAGAGAAAGTGGAAAGTGCAAAACTGGATGAATTGATAACACATAGCAATGTTCTTCTAGAAGAAGATGCTGAACTCCAGTGCATAAAATTGGGTGTAGGAGTGAGTATACTGATACCTATATGGTGGACCTGCCTATGAGCTTTGGGTGGCGGTGGCAATAGGCATCAGAGTACCTTCACTTCCCCAACCTCCATAGCAGGGAAGGCTTTTTAATGGGTTGTCAATGCGCCCAACACCAAAAATTATGCAACAATAGTTTTTTTGAGAATAACAAGGGTTGATGTCAGAGAGAACAGTGCTAGTACAAAGAAAATAACGATTAAAGGCAGTCCAACATTGGTACCGCCCAATGATAATGGAACACAAAAGGATAAAAGCTTGCAAAGGCATGTTATATAATGGTGCCTACTGTAGTTCAGCGAAAAGTAAGCAATACAATTGTAGAGTGCCTTTATTAAGAAATGGGCATTGAAGTATACAAAAAGAAAATAGGGAGAAAGGTAAGTTACAGAAAATAAAGGGAAGACAAAATGTACAAGTCACATATGGTGCTCCAAGCACACCAGCAACCATGCCAAGTGGCTTTTTGCCATTTAAATCCCTCATTGATCATCAGATTGGCTGTTCTTTGGAGTTCCATTTTCCAGAATGGCTTTATATTTTAATGACTCCATATAAAAACATCTAATTAAAATTGCCTTTGTTGGGCCAAAAGTTTTGTCATGAGACATTTAAAGCAACTTAAAGTGGAAATGCCAGTAACATAAAAAAATCACACTTACCTTTACATCTGCAAACCCCTAATCCCTCTACAATGAATTCTATACAGTCCTGTGCCGCCCTGGATTCGTCCTTCGTCTTGGCATGACCAGGCTCTGCCATTTTCCTCCTCATTTTCCGGCTTCTGCTTACGTCACTCGATCTTGCACTGCATAGGAGCTAGATTTAGTTACATTTCTTCCTGTAAATGTGAAAAAAGCAAACGCCAATCTGTCTGTGTGTGCAGCGAGAAGCCCTTTCTGCACATGCCTAATATTATCCATACGCAGGAGAAGCAGCACAAAGCCTCCTGGGATACGTGACGTCGGTATCCCAGGAGGCACTGAGTTTCCGTTCAGTGTTTCCCACCGCGGCAAAAACGAAAAAAGAGTAGGAGCCTCCCCTTCTTTTTAAAAAAAATAATGTATAAAACACATATAACACAATAAAATGTGATGATAGGTCTGGCTTTTTTGGCTTTAGATATGTTTTCATGGATGCAGGGATGTTTGGCAGTTGCAAAATTTTGCTTTATAATATATAACTTGCTCTACACTCTTTTTTTCCAGAGAGAAGCTGGACTGGAATTCCACCCAATGTGGGACCATCGAGGTTTCTGCTGTCATCACTGCCGTCGAGGACAGCGGTATTGCAAGAGAGTCTGCGAGCCCCTACTGGGCTACTATCCCTACCCATACTGCTATGAGGGGGGGCGTGTAATCTGCAGGATCATCATGCCATGTAACTGGTGGATTGCCAGAATGTTGGGCAGAGTGTGAGAAAGTTCCATATCACTATTTTATATTTTATTGTAAATGAAGACTTGCCATCCTGTGCTTCTGCTGTATACTAAGTGTACCGTCCATTATTCTGTAAATGCAAATATTGAAGGAGCAATCAATCCAAAAATTAGGTGAAACATCTAAAAACACAAAAACAAAAACTTGTCCCTTCCAGTCCTTAAATTATACAAATCTTTCACCATAAGCTATTTGTCTTCGGTAAGAACCTCACCTGCCAATACAGAAGTCTACTAGGGATGAGCGGAGTGAAAGTACTAATTTAGCTGTCTGTAAAATTTTGCAGAAGCTCTCAATTTTAATCTCTGAGCTACTTATTTGCTGGGAGGAAAAATTATATACTCTCTTTCCTTTTTATCTTTATTTGGAGGACAGTTTTTTTGTATTAAGAGCAGTCAAGTTTATTTAATTTGCTCGTTTTTTGTGTTTCCTAATTTTGTCTACTTTTTGTGTTCTCTTGCCTTTTTTTAATTTGCATGTTTTCATGTTTTGTTTTTTTGTTTTTTATTTTTCATGAACTGGTCCAGTATAGTGGAGCTTCCGCGACCCTTACATGCTAATTAATTTAAATGTATTGCATTCCTAGAGACAACAGACAAGATGACCCTGTATTTAAAATGCAAGATCTGATTTTTAGGTTGGCCCCTGTTTTAGAGTAAATAACTCATGTAAGTAAAAAAAACATGGTAGGAATAAATGTTAACTTTCCCCCTGGCTTCCACCCTTAGCATCCCAAAGAATCTCAATGGGGTTAAGCTCTACACCTTAGTAGTGGCCAATCCATGTGTGTCATGTCTCATGCCTCCTGAACCACTCTTTTTTAATTTCAGCACAAAGAATCCTGGCATTGGCATCTTGGAATATGTCCGTGCCATCACTGAAGAAAAAAATCTGGAAATCTGGTTACTTATTATATTAATTAGTCAGCTGATGTCATTTGGACACATAATGGTGCTAAACTTAGACTTGACCAAATGAAGCAACCCCAGATCATAAAAACTACCCCCACAGACACCTCAGATCATAACACTGCCTCGGAGACACCCCAGATCATAATGCTGTCCCTACAGACACCCCAGATCATAAAACGGCCACGACAAGCCCCCCAGATCATAACACTTCCACCACAGAAACCCTAAATCATAACACTATCCATGCACATACCCCAGATCATAACACTGCCCCCACAAGCACCCCAGATCATAATTTTGCCCCCCAAGACACCCCAGAATTTAACACTGTCCCCACAGTCACTCTAGGCCAGTGGTCCCCAACTGTTTTGGTTTCACGGACCACTAAAATAGCCAGCTCCCGACCGCACATGTGCGGGGATCCGGATGTTAATCAAAGGGGAAGAAACCTCCCCCATAGTGATGTCACTGTAACATAGCCCCGCCCACTCTCCCATAACAGGCTTAGATCTGGGATGGGAAAGTGGGCGGAGCTATGTCCAGAGATACAGCCCACCCACTTCCCTGTGCATGGCACTTGTTCTGGGACTCCTGACCCCGGTCGGGGGTGCACCAGCCAGAGCTGCGGACCTCCAAAATTTTCTCGCAGACCAGCGGTTGGCGACCGCTGTTCTAGGCTTTAACACTGCCCCCATAGGCACCCCAGATGCACCCCCATTTCCACAGGCTTGTAGAATATCTTTGGTTGTGTATTTGTTGGGTTTAGTAAAAGAAGGGGGGGCTGAGAACTAAAAATGCAGACTAGCGATTGCTTGCAAAGATATTACTAATTTTGCATTCCAAGTTGACTAAATGGCATAATTCTCATCTTCACTCACCCAAAGTAGCTGTGACAGGTTCCCTTAAAAGAGGATAATAATATATTTAAAAGATATAACTAAAAATTGGATATTCAATATTTTATTGTAGAACAGTTAATGATACTATATCTCCAATATTTAAATAGGGACACAAGAACAAGTGACAAATGAGGGATAAATAATCAAAAGGTTAGAGCGCCAATTAAATTTATTAGATCCTGATATTATTTGCTTGTCTGCAAGAAAATTACAGGAGTCTCCAATGTGTTTCAAGGGTTCACCAGTCCCCATTTATCAGGGCTTGTAAATGAATGAATGACCAGGATGAAATATTATATAAAACTCAATAATATTTATAGGGAGGCTTATTGAGGGTGTCGGTCAGAGGGTTACTGTCTGTACAACCAACACCACAAAAGATCCTACCTAGAAATGGTATTGGATTTCCTTAGTTCACCATTTTATCCTGATCCATATCCTGATACCATGTCTTTTATTCTGCAACTACAAGCTCTGACACTGGCTTGGAATCCATATCAGCAAATAAAAGTCAACTGGATCTATTCAATTTATTTGGCATTCATATTTCCCGATCATCCTGCATCACTACTACAGTGAACTCCATTGGGATCTTACAAAAAATTCAAAGTATCCAGTGTGGAATAGTTGGATAATGTGAAAACATCTGAAAGTTTGAAGAAAACCAAAACATATGACTTTGGATGGAATAGAAAAGGGTTAATAAGTGAAAGGAAATCTTCCAATTGTGGGGTGAACTCCATTCTTCAACATTTATGAGGTTGGAACTTGGACAACTGGATGAGGAATAAAAGTGCAATGCAGCTCAATGTAATCCAGGGGAAGCCAGAAAGGTGTTGCTTTGGTTGCCAAAAGTGGTCTGACGACAGATCTTGGGTTTGGTAAAAAAAATTGGCTTCTGGCTTTAATATATCTGCAGCTGGACAGGATGGCAATGTTTCCAAAACAAGTCCAAATACTTGTTTTAATTTTCTAAACTATCTTCCATACTCTATCCCTTCATTTATATTTCTGGTAATCACTATATTCTGTATTTTTTACTGAGAATTGTATTTTTTGTATAGTCCATAAATCAGTATTGTGCTGCAATGTTTTTTTTTTCTTGAAACGTGTCAGGAAACTTTGACACAAAGCCCTCTATTAATCATCCCTCTGATGAAGGTTTTGATTTTAATCAATAATTTACCATCAAGCGTTGCTTAATCCTCCGCACATTAAAAAGAAATAAATCAGATTGTGATTCATATTTCCTGAGCAGACTAGCTCAAAGGAACCAAAACAAAATGTAAAGCCAAATTAAATCTGCTCAATACATTCCAAAGATAAAAGATATTTCAAATCTTAAACATTGGTTTGCTTAGGGGAGCAGCCATGGCCAATGAAAAGCTTGTCATTTGCCAGCGTGGTGCAGAAAAGGACCCTAGTACTCCATGTGGAATCAGCCGGTTGTATGCAGAAGTCAGACAAGCCCCCTAATTAATCAGAGCTTGAGCTCTCCAATCAGCAGGGAGCATTAGATTTACAGATCTCTAGAGTTTTGATTAGTGGCAGATGTAGCCAATAGTGGACTCCTGTGCAGACCTGTCTTGGGACCCCCCTGCAGAAAGGGTGCTGGACTTTTGTGCAGTGGCACACTTTGCACCTCCCTAGGTCCTCTGGTTTTGACCTGGACCTCTGGATCTTGGTAGCCATGGCATATGAAAAGCCTGTCCCCTGCCAGCATAGTGCAGACAAGGACTCTTTTACACCATGTGGAAGCAGTGAGTTCTATGGAGAGGTCAATGAAGACCCTGGGTAAATCAGATCTTCAGATCTCCAATCAGGATGTAACATGATATTTACAAACGATTAGAGCTTTGACCAGTGGCAGACATAGCCAACAGTGGGCTTCTGTGCACCCCGGCAGAAAGGGCAGATAGGGCACGTCCCTATGTCCGCCTCTGGTTCTGACTCAACAGAGGGGTATTTGTTGGATCTTGGCAGATTTGCCGCTCCATACAAAGAAAAAGAGTCATTCTTTGCAGCTTGCTGACAAGGTACAAGTTTTCATGCTCTGATTTCTAAAGAACTGTACCTGGCCAATTTAACTTTAAAGGCACTTCATATCGTGTCAACTTGTTTTACCAGCAATCCATGTTTAGCAGTTTTACGGTTAGCTGGATGGATACAATCACAGCAGATATCCTCTATTGGATCAGAAACTAAACAAGAAGATTAAAACTTGCAGATGGGTTGATAATATTGTCTGCTAACCAAACAGAAATAAGAAAGACTTTCTTGATGAGAATAAAGATGGGCAAAACCAACCACCTAACAAAAAGTTATGATTTGCAGTAACTCTATTTGGAAGATACTGATGAAATATGTCATTTTTTAAAAAACAAAATAAAGTTCTTTAATTGATTTTATTGGATGTTTTCTAATGTTCATATGGCAGTAATGAGCTGGTATTGCGGTCAGTTTAGACTTGTGGTGAGCCCCATCGATGCCCTATGAGTTCAACCGAAGTCCCATCATCTTCTATTAGCAATCATTTTTTGCATGCAGCTGATTGCTGCACGATTTTCAAAAGCGACATGTCAGTTTGGACCACATAGTTGTTATTTGAGAATTTGAGGCACAGCCGTGTGCAGCCTCATGCAGCCTGGGGTGCAATTTGACTCTCTCGGCCGCACTTTTATACTTCTCATGATTTCAGCATGAGGGGAAACACAACGGCATTAAACGACAACTGACAACAAACTAATCGGCAGAGAGTGCCGGCTTTTGTCCTGCATGTTTGGAGAAATTTACACATTCATGGCAAGAGATCAGAATCATCTCACTGCTTTGTAATAGAGACAGAAACACAAACCTCATATGACTAACTTGTGATGACTCCTCTGCTGGAGAGACACATTTGAGGAATTAAGAACAAAACTATCTAAGCTGACATACAAAGCCTACAATAGAGCTTCAGAATAATTCTTGTTCTTGTTTCCGATAGTTTAAACAAGATTTTTGGAAACAAGAACAAGTGCAGTGTCATTAACTGTTACAGCTTTGAATGAGCAATTTTGTAATTTTGGCTAAATTGATTTCCCCACAAAAATAACCAATTACCAGGAGAGAAAAATTGCTTCAAAGAAAAATGGAAATTCTGAATTTCACTTATTGAGCTGTTCCAGTGAAATCACCTTTGACACAAACCACAACACCTATTTAGAAGGTTATTTTAAGAGGGTTCTTTTTGTATTTCAAGTACTTTAATTTGTATAAATAAGTAGGTATTGTATATGTGTTTTTTTTTTGTATATTGATTTATTTCACTTTATTTAGCTGTTATTTGTTATGAGAACAGCCCCAGGATAGGGATGAGGTTTTGGTTCAATCCTGCTATGGGTTTGAGGTGAAACTCTTCTTTTCGCCATTTATTATTTCCCCAAACATGTAGAAATTCAAGCTGAACACTAAAAGGGTTTTTCTTTCTTGCTTCTCTTTTTTCTGTTCTTTGAATATATTGCATACAGAATTGCTTGGTATACTTTTTGGAGTTTGACGTAGGAGATTTGGCTCCCATAGACTATGCATTAAAAATGAAAAATTGCAAGCATCCTTTTTGCATGAAAACATGCTTACCTGCCTGTTTACAGTCATTTCTAAAGCTCAATGTACGATGCTGAAATAATAAAACGACCTGGAGCTATGTCATTCTGGCCTGGCCTGGGGTTGACTTGAGTGTTGGGTTACACAAACTTCAAGGAACATTTGCTAAATCCTTCACAAACCAAATTGGTTGTGGGACAGCTGAAAGGTCCATCCACAACCCTTAGACCCTTAGGCATTAGGACCTTAGTGCCTAGGTTTAGTTCCACAAGATTAGGCTTGAGCATCAGGTTGGGTAAACTTCCAAGAATGTTTACCCGAATCCTTCACAAGCCAAACTTTTGCATTAGATATCTTAAAGGACCATAACCCCTAGGCCACAGGACCCTATAACCTCACTACTAGCTTTTGCTCAAATTTATGAGGCTTGACTTCAATATCAGGTTAAGCAAACTTCTAAGTAAATTGACTAAACCTTTCACAAACCAAACTTGGGCATGAGATAACTGAAGTAATATCCATAACCCTTGGTCCATCCTAAAGTTCCATCCACAAACCTTAGGGCCTTAGGCATTAGAACCTCAGTATCCAGGTTTAGTTCCATGAGATTTGGCTTGAGCATCAGGTTGGGTAAATTTCCAAGAATGTTTACCCAAATCCTTCACAAGCCAAACTTTTGCATTAGATATCTTAAAGGACCATAACCCCTAGGCCTCAGGACCCTATAACCTCACTACCAGATTCTGCTCAATTTATTGATACTTGACTTCAATATCAGGTTAAGCAAACTTCAAAGAAATTTTACTAAATCCTTCACAAACCAAACTTGGGCATGAGATAACTGAAAGTACTATCCATAACCCTTGGGCGCTAGGGCAATAGGACCTCAGCATCCAGGTTTATTTCCACTCTAATGAGATTTGATTTGAGCAACAGGTTGGGAAAACTTAGAAGAACGTTTACTTAATACTTCACAAACCAAACTTGGGCATGAAATAGCTGAAATGTCGATCCATAACCTTAAGGGCCTTTGGCATTAGGACCCTGGTATCCAGATTTAGTTCCACTTTAAGGAAATTTGACTTGAGTATCAGGTTGGGCAAACTTTGAAGAAAATTCACTGAATCTTTCGCAAACCAAACTTGTTCATGAGAGAGCTGAAAGGACCATCTATAACCCTTAGGCCCAGGACCCTAGGACCTCTGGACCATTCTGGTTTTGTTCCACTTTAATGAGGCTTGGCTTGAATATCACGTTTAGGAAAACCCAGAAGAATATTTACTAAATCATTCACCCACCAAACTTGGGCATGAGAGCTTAAAAGTCCATCCATGACTCTTTGACCTCAGTAACCAGGTTTAGTTCCATTTTAATGAGATTTGACTTGAGCATCAGGTTTGGTAAACTTTGAAGAACATTCACTGAATCCTTCACAAGCCTGGGTATGGGATATCTGAACAATATCTGAACAATTCCCATTAGACTTCAGGGCCCTTGGACCTCACTACCAGGTTTTGTTTTACTTTAATGAGGTTTGACCTGATAATAAGGTTAGGCAAACCACAAAGAACATTCACTAAATCCTTCACAAACTCAACTTGAACATGAGATAGCTGAAAGGTCAATTCATAATTTTAGGAAAAATACAAGCTCTTGTATGTTCTCATTCCTAATTCTGAATGTGTAAGATTCTTCCTTTTTCAAAAATATAATATTGAACCCAATAATTATATGGACAGTTACTAACAATAGATGCACAATTCTATTTTAGCTTCAAGTCAGAGCTTATTCCTGCTCCTTCTGCTTCCAACAATGCAATGGGCATGCCTTATTGGACTATTAGTTGGAGAACATGCCAGCTAGTGGCGTATTATTTCAGATCATCTTCTCCATCTGTAACAAAAGGTTCACTTTAAACCCGATGATTTTATCCAGGTAGAAATGATGATTTAATTATAGAAGAGAGCATGCAGTAAACTCCTGAGTCTCGTCTCATTAGTCTCCTTCCCGCGTTATCTCAGCCCCTGGTCTCCATTTTCCAGGATACGCACTAAGTACGCTCCCGCGCCTCCAGGCTCTCTTTCATCTTCTCCGTGAGTTAATGAAAGCCACAGCCTCCTATTGCAAACGTACCTTTTTATTGTGGTTTACAAATTACTCATATGCAGAGTGTCATCACGTTCCTAATTTAATGCTGTTTACCACATAAAAATTAATGGCTTCTGGTGCCATTTGCATGTTGAGTAGTGGTCCATGATATTGGTTATGGAAATGAAATGTTTTCTTGGCAGTGGGGCCTAATAAACGGTTAGGAGCAGTTTATTTCAATTAGCTAGCTGGGAATAAAAAGACATGAAAGCATTCGGTGTATGGCTCGGCCTCAGATGACTGGCGCGGGGCTATCTAAGGATTAGTGTCACTTTTACTCATGTCCTTTATGACTATGACTAGAGATATTATACTCCTATTATCCTACTTTTATATCACTATAATTTAATAAGGTGCAAATCAACACTCTTCAGTCTGCAATTGTGCTTCACAATGCATTACCTTCAATTGGCAATTTTAACAGAGAACTATTTTTAACTTTGCTTCTAACAGCTAAAGGAAAACAGAACAGAATATAATAAAGTAAATACAAATCCTAAAAGTTTTCCATGGAGTGGGGAAAGGAGAACGAGTTAAGTTTGAAGTTCTCGCTGTGAAGCAGAAAGCAAAATTCATCCTCTTAATACTTCCTAGTTAGTGGCAGTCAACGCAAACTGTGGGACATTGTGCAAAACTGACTAGCCTTGTGATAAACTGACCCCATCGTAGTCAACAACAAAGCAAAATCCCAGAAACTTGAACAGGAGTATTGCTGAGTAAACTTGCTGAGAGTATTTTTTCTCCCACCACTGACCAGGGGCATGACCATCGCTTCCCTAGCACATTGCCAAAGCTGGACTGCATGAACAGGGTCCACAAGTGGACGTAGAACTGTGGAAGCTGCTGTTGGGGCCCCTTCTGGCTGAAGAGTGTCCAGGGCACCCGATGCAGCTGCACACCTTTCATACTTCTATGTCCGCCCCTGGTTGTGGTGTCAACAAGTTCTGAGTTCTCAGTAGAACAGGAAAAGAGGGGAAATCTTCCCGGGACACAAATTGCAGTTACAATTGTCTAAGGGAGAATTTCCTTCACTATGCAGAAATTTATAGTTTGGGAAGGAAAACTGTGCAATTAGCTGCATTAGTGTATTGCAAACTGCTGACATGCAGGCAAAAGTGTCATACCACACCATAGGTAACCTATGAAGAAGACACACCATAGGTAACCTAGGAAGAAGACATGTCAGTAACTGGAACCATGCCAAGATCGACCACAAGCACAGCCACAAACATGTACAAACGTGTGCATAAAATGTTCCCAGCTGCTTCAATTCAATTGAATGGCAGATGAGCCTCGATCGGAGTTCTGCAGTTATCTGTATGAAATGGGTTTTTACTCTTCCCTACTATGAAGGAAATATTGGCTGTAAAATTGGCATCTGGAAAAAAAATATTTAATTTATATTCTGGCATTATGGAACTATGCCAGATCCATTGCAACCACAACAACAAAAATGTGCAAAGGCCTGGCCAAAATGATTCCCAACCACTCCCGTTCAGTTTAATGAGGACGGCTGGGATTGTGGTTGAGCTGTGGTCAACTGCAAGTCTAAATGTCCCTCTGATTTCACTTCTTGTAAATGGAAAAATTGCTGTAAAATACCCATCTGGAATAAACTTTATATACATCAGAAATATTACGGATACATCAATTATTATTATATTTTGTGTATGTTATTTCACAAGCCTTGATGAAGGAGACCTTTTGAGCCCCCCGAGATATGTTGGGCTGTTTTCGTGTTTGAGACCTCAATAAATAAAACACCTCTGGACTCTACACAACCTGCCTCATTTTTATATTTATAATTAATTATTATTTTAATGGAGAGTCAAACCCTTCCCTCCAGCCTTCTGCCTAAACCATATGTCTTCCTTTGCTGCATATGACACTTAACTTGCAAACCCAGAATTAAACAAATTGCTCCACTCCAGCAAAAAAAAAAAAAAAAAAGATAAGAAAAGGGTTGTCTGCACTTCCCATAAAAAAATAAATAAATAAAATAATAATAATTCTACATACCCTTTTATAAAAGAAAACAGAAAGCAATCAGTGAAGCATTGTTTTCAATACATCATTATGATTCATATCATTTATAAGACATTGTATTCATTGCACCACCACTACTGGCATCATAAGGGCCCCATATTCATTTCATTATAAGACTCATAATAATAGCACTGATTGTACCATAAGGGCATTGCTTTTATTGTAAGATGATTGTGTCATATTGGGATATTGCCATTAACATGAAACAACCACCGGCATGGAGACATTGCATTCATTAAATGACTATTACTTTCATCATCAGAACAAATGTTCATGACTACTGTCGTGTTTATATTATAGAAGCGTGGTGTTCATCATGGGATCACCATAAGACCTCCATTTGGAATATAGGACCACCATTTACAATCTTCTTTATATATATATATATATATATATATATATATATATCTTTGGATTTGAAATTTACCTTTTGTTTACCCAGAACAAATAAAGTTGGGTAGATCGCTCCAGTAGGGACACAGACACCAAAAAAACCTGAATTTCTAACTTTTGCAAATCTTCAGATCTACTGCTAGTGTCTTTACCAAGACAATGACACCATAAAGGTCTCCTCATTCATAAAAGTATTGATCAGCGACAAGATCGACATTTTCATGAATGCATTTTATTTTATGCATGACCATTTGTTTTTACCAGCTATTTTGAGCCATTTGTCACATTCAATAAGACCTGATCCAGATATAGAGCCTGATTTATTAAAGCTCTCCAAGGCTGGAGAGAATACACTTTCATTAGTGTAGCTGGTTGATCCAGCAAACCTGGAATGGATTTCTTCAAAGTCATTGGCTATTTACTAGCAAATGTTTTGAATCCTGGACCAGATCCATTCCAGGTTTGCTGGATCACCCAGCTTCACTGATGAAAGCGTATTCTCTCCAGCCTTGGAGATCTTTAATAAATCAGGCCATAGAGTGAAATGTTTAGTGCTATATAAATATTGCCTATGCCTTTTACACCGACGTGAAACACACCATTGTCAGCTCCAGTAAACTGTACCGTAAGAAACTAGATTTGCATGTGGCTGTGGCACAAACCTTCATACAAGAATTATGCTGGCAAAAGTAACATGTCATTGTTGGGAATATCACCGCACTTTACAGCAGCCATGTACAAATAATGATTCCCAACCTCAAGCCAACTAATTGAATGGGAGAGGTTAGGAGCATGGTTGAGGCCATGGCAGAATGCTGAGGCTTGCCATGGGTCTGCAATGGCTTTTTGTATATGTTTTTTGTATATAATAGATGAACTTAGGCTTAACAGATCCGCCTAAGCCTATTGCATGTGAGTACCACCCTGGCTTATCTGGCTGCAAGGAAAGAATGAACCTCATGACAGTCTATATAGCAGACGAGACATCACCTGTCCTATCTGAAATAATGAACCGGTCTGCTTTCATTGTTTTTATTGGAAGGTTTAGTTTGGGATTAGGCACTGGTTATTGTAATGTATGATATGACGTCGGTGAGAGGGCAGGTAACAAGACAGATCAGAGCCAAACTTCTGAGGAACGGTCATCACAATTGGTGGGCTGTAGGACCATGGAGCAATGTAAAATTTACTCTTAGCTCCACTTTTTGGCATTAAATTCTGTACCAGCTTTGGAAGGGGCACAGATTTTAATATTATAATTTTTTCAACTGCCCAAACAAACAAAATCCCAGAAACGAATGTTGCAGCCTCTGCACCTTTAATCCAGAGTGAAGCCAAAATATGATATATCGAAATGTGACGGAAGGAAAGAGGGTGATGAGTCAAAAACAGCCCACTGCTGCTTATCATGGCCTCTCCAGCTGCCACCCCCATAGAAGTCAATGGGATGTGCAAGCAACAGCGAATGCCGTGAATCAGCCCTTGTAAATCTATTTAAGGAGGTTGATTGGCTGATGCCAGCTTTGATAAAATGCAGAGTGTCAAAGTGCTGAAGTGACAGTTTACAAGCAAACCGGGTGATTGGGATAAGGGAAGAAAATGCAGCAAATGGTCCTCGATAAGCTTATCTGTAATTACATCTCGCAGATCTATTTCTTTAATGTCATTATGCATATTTAAACATTAATGGTGCTTGAAAAGGAGAAAAAAATAAGAAATGTTCATTTTTATTAAAATACTACATCATTGGCAGTGGGAGTTAATACCATTGCTGAACAACAGATGGGAATGATGCACGGACTCCAAATTCTCACCTCAGCTTTTTTTTACCCAACAGATTAATTAGAGGATAACTCACAAAAGATTTGAGAAGGTTCACATCAATGGCAGAACTTTCTCGTTTTCTTTTTTCCTTTTTTTTTTTTCTATATAGTGATACGATTGCTTACTCCTACCCCTAGGAATATGGTAATTACTTTGAAATATATAAATATATTATAAACTAATTGAAATAATAAAGAAATACTTCATTTTCATTAAAAATTTATATTACAGATTCAATTGCTACACAGGCCATTTTGTAACTTAATGTTATTAAAAATTACCTTTCTATTTCAGTTAATGGCTAGCTGTGATTTTATTTTCAGAAACTACATTAATATTTTTCTTTCAGCCCTAGCATCAGTGATCAGATGGAGAACAATTTTCACCATGCTTTTCCCCTTTGCTACTTTCATGTCCTTGCTGCTTTTTGCAGAACTTTGCACAAGGATGGGAAAAAAATGATTGCTGGATAACTATACGGAAAGTTGTCTTTGCAGCAATGTCTTTTGTGTCTAACAATAAGCAAGACATGACTGCATGTTAGATTGTTTTATTTGATATTGATACTTTATTTTTGTTTCATGTTACCCTAGTACCACCAATGAAAAAAGAAGACAAACACCAGCACTCCCAGGTATAGGATTCCTGCTTTATTGTAAAGTATTGTCTCAACATATTTCAGGGTCAATTTTGACATTGTCACTACCTTGCCTGGAGAAAGGGACCCTGCACGGCCTGGGAACATTGACTTTTCAGCATGTTGTCCTTTTACAATAAAGCAAGGATCATGTAGTTTGGAGTGCTTTTGACTTTGTCTTCTGTTTTTATGAGCTATACACATATGGCGGCATGGTGGCTCAGTGGTTAGCACTCTTGCCTTTGCAGCACTAGGTCCCAGGTTTGAATCTTGGCCAAGACACTATCTGCAGAGAGTTTGCAGGTTCTACCCGTGTCTGTGTGGGTTTCCTCCCACATCCCAAAAGCATGTATTAAGGTAAATTGGCATTCCTCTAAACTTGACCTTAAACTGTATAAAGTGACACAACTATGAAGTTTGTACAGCGCTGTGTAATATGATGGTGCTATATAACAACTGTGTGTTAATAATAATATGTTGGTGCTATATAAATCCTGTTTATTAATAATAATAATCCTTCATTGTGACTTCAAGCACCCTTCTCTTTTTACGAAGTCTGTTTGCTGTAAGGAGTGCATTCCTATCAAGAGCATTGCTTGGTCTCCATTCTCTTCTTTCCTTTTATGAAGGATCTCATTGATCTATGTTGTCACTTGCCCGTCCGCTGCCAATAGAACCTTACTTTTGCTATAGGTTTGACTCAAAAAAAAATGTACAGAATATATAGTGTTTTTCTGAGCATTTGACACATGAATATGCTTTGCCCTCCATAAAATAAACTTATATTGTATATGAATGTACCTTGTGCCAGGTGGATGTACCAGATGAAGGTAGCCTTTTCTGCCTCTCTGGCCCGGATAAACTTAGTAATGGTGACAGAGGCATGAGTACCAATGAAAGAATGAAGCCACAAGTAGCCAAGGTGGATGATTTGCTGTCAGAATAAAGCATAGATCGGCAAGCAGACACAGGCCAGGAAACAGACTGAGGTTAGTAACTTGGTACGGGATGGAAGGCAGAAGCGACAACAGGCTGAGGTCTATACCTTGCTGGCACATGTGGTACAAAGCGATGAACAGAAGAAGGATCAAGCTGAGGTCAGATTAGGGAAAAGTCAAAGTGATATAACCAGGGGTATTTAGGTGAGGTAATCATTGTACGTAATGCCACATCCCCTATACAAAAAATATAGAAAAACAAAAATGGTCATGAGTCATTGTCATGGAACAAATTATATCAAACAAAAATCGCAACTGTAATATATTTTATATTTAAAATTCAATTCATTTTATTAACACAAGCCGATATAAAAAACATTTACAAAAAAGAGACAATGCTCCCAACAATAAATCTCAGTAGGGGTAAACCAGGGTAATACAAGAAGTAGTCAGAAGCCAAGTCCAGGTCTCAATGAGTAATCCAAGGTTGTTGGTCGGGTACAGGAGAAGCTGACGAATATTCAGCAATGCAGGAATGGCGTGGAGCCATTTAAATAGCTTACGTAGTACCAGTGTGGCTTGTGATGTGCACCGGGATGTGCATGCCTCTACACATAGATATGTGCACCAATACGCCATGCTCAGGCAAAAGAGCATGCACATGAGAAGTACTGCACCTTTACCTGCAGTTCTATTTAATCCAGGTAATGAAATATGTGTATTTAGTCATATTTAGTTGACCTGTTAAATATAACACAAACACCTTAATCCAATCACCATAGAAAGTGACAAGGCAGATGCTGGTTTCCAAGAACAAGATGGGAGATGTGAAAGTTTTGGACCCATCATGCTTTAGTTGCGAAATTGCATCCTTGGTGTGGGGGGGTCTGCATAGGTGTTAGTCCTTTGATTAAAGAGGAACTAAACTCAAAAGTCCCCCAAAACAAAAAAAAAATTCACTTACCGTTATTCCTGCAGCGCAGTCGATTGGTCCAGAGGTCTCCATCGGGTCCCGCATCGTCCTGGCATCCATCTTTGTGCAGGCGCTCCGGGTGCCGCCATGTGCGCCTTTTCTTCCTACATCACACGACCCAGGCCCTAAATCGGGTGAAGTAGATGGAAAAAATTGCCGTTGTCTACCCGTTGATGTAAAGTGAAAATTCTGAGTTCAGGTACACTTTAACACAATTAGATGTGTGAATTGTAATTTGTTGGGGAACAGCAGAAAGGTAGAAACGTCTTTCTTTTGATGGCAGCAAGGAGCACATTTTGGATAGATAAGAGAACTAATATGCAAGAAGCATAAAAGAGGCAATTTATGTCAAGCTGGAACAACCATTACTGGATAGGGAATGGGGACTAAACACTGTCTTCCATATCACTGTGAACCACCAGAGAGGATTTATCTTTCATTGCATGAAACAATAGTGCAATGGAAGAAATCAGATTAATCAGTTTTTCAGGTGTAAGTAAATTCTTATGGCCATTCTAGACCAGCTGTGAGTTGCTCAGCTGTAGTCCCAACCTTTCCAATTCAAATGAATAGGGGGAGTTTTTGCACATGGTTGCCGTTTAAATATTTGCACAGCTACATGAAAATCTACTTACTGTGATGCAGTTTAAAGAATCTGGGTACACAGCCGCAACTGTGAAATAACCCTAAATGTTTCTTTTTTTACCAGATTTTGGAAGGGCTTAATTCCCTGCCAGTTCTTTCCAGCTGTGTCCTATTGTAGACTTTTCTTCTTTACTTCCCGAACCAAATTTAAAAAGTTTTTTTACGAAAAGAATATATAATGCTTGGAAGAGCAGAAGTAGTAGGACGTCAGTAAACAGTGCGTAATTTACTATTTATTTATAAATAAATATATTAAAAAAAATAACGACTCGAAGGTCATTTGCTATGGGAACACAAACAGCAATAATAACATGATACAAATGCCAACCCATCAATTCTCTATCCAAAACAAAAGTAAGTTTAAACTACACATTAAAGTACTTTAAAGTTGAACTATGGGCAAAGTAAAGGTAATTTTTCGACAAAAAAGATTCAAAAAATGAATCCAAGTTTTCCTCCGACAGTTCCCTAGGCTGAGTCTTCATGAACGCTCTCCATTAGTGGCTCATGAAATTTTGAAAGTTAAATATGATGGCTGGTAATCATTTTCTGCATCCCTAATTATGTTTCCAACCACTGTAGAATGTAATTAAGAAAAAGTCCTACTGCTTTCAGTATGATTGGATCCAGCAGTGCATGTGCAACAAGACTCACAGGAAGGATAAATGGAGATGGAGGTTGGGTATATAATAGGGGGGATGACATTGGAAACGCTCCTAAAGGCCTCTTGGATGCCAAAAGATTGATAGGCAAGAACATTTAGCCAAAACGCTGCAGATTAGTAACCATCAATGCTGCCTGGGCACGGCCAAAGAAATTCATGTGCTTTGTTCAGAATTAGTCTGACGTTTTCTTTAGAATTAGCTGAACTTTTCTATTTATTGCCCACAAATTAAACAATATAAGATGATTGGCATTGCATAAAGTGCCAATATAGGAGTAAGAACAACCTGCTGCTGGAGAAGAATGGGACCTATGATTGTATTGGACTGGTCAGAGGACCTTTAGAAAAGATTATATATTATTATGTATACTGTAATATTAATGTGCAAAGGGGACTCTGGGATAGGAAGTTATCCTAAAACTTCTGTTCTGCTTTAAAGCCAACCCCCCATGAGATTGTCAGCTCCCTTGCTGATCTACTTGGCCACCAATATCATGGAAGCAAAGATGGTAAACAGAGCCTACACAGGGCTCTTTCCCTGTCCCATATAACAGCGCTGGGTGCTTGAGTGGCAATTGCTATCCACAATCGCTGGAGAAATGGAAGAGACACACACAGACCCTGGACCCTAAAGTGGAAGTAAACTTTAAAATTTGTGATCAGACCGAGCTTTTTTCCAGTCAATGTCCTATCTGCAAAAAGGATTCTTACCGGCCTGATCTCTATGTGGAACTGTAAAAATCCCTAAGTTGCACATTCAAAGTCCAGTGTTGTTTGCCAGAATACCCGGCACATCCCAATGTCCCCTGTAGTTGCCAGGACTGAATGAACTCCTATGCCCAGCCAATAAAGATGGTCAAAGATCACAACTAGGAAGAAGATGACGGTGCCATGCAACGGTATGGGAACAGGGAGCAAAGAAGGCTTTAATTCTGATTTAAGCATTGGATACCCTTGGTTCCCTTGGCTTTCCAAAGTAAATTGAGCTCCCAACATGAAAGGTTGATGGTTTTTGCTTAGGATGACTGAAGATCACATCCTGCATGCAGAGAACCAAATATAGCCCTGGGTAAGGCAAAGCAGTAGGTTTAATTTTAACCCCCACCCTTACCTAGGGTATACTTTGCTTACCCTCACTCTTCTTGCTGCTCAATTTAGCTCCAGTAGCTGAAGGAAATACCTAATAAGAAGTATGTGACTCCATGTGACAGCACTCTGCCAATCCCTATAATAGGTCTTACAGAGATCTCCCTTTATTTCCCCATAGCTGAACAGATCATCAGACAAGCAGTAAGAAGGTGACTTTGTGCTGGTGGGGTGGGCCGCATTTAATTGAACCTGTTGTTTTGCCCTGCATGGATAAAGAAGAGATTCCCTTTAATGTAAATAAATCTGGTGCAAAGGGGGAATTGCTACCTGTTTCCAAATTCAGCCATAGAAAAGAAATTAACAAGAAGTCAGGTTGCTGAGGGCAATTGCCCCACTTTGGCTGGATTTTTCTATACTCCAGATGTTACACATACACAGAATCTTTGGTGGCTCTGGGCCTTTGGTTCCTGATCAATGCCAGCCATCTGTGAGCTGGCACCAGTAAATAGCCAAATGCACCACATAGTGTAAAACCTGCTTAATATGTATAAAAGCACTAAAAGGTAATCATTTTGGTCATACTTTTTATTTATCTATCTTACCCGGGTCCTTATGTTTTCCCTGTGCCATGAGAAAATGAATTGCCATGGCAGCAGAGAACTAACAATGCACACCTGTTCATGTTCCGATCTCACAGATTTAGCTGTGAAACTGATAAATTGGAATTATTGTCAAAGTAATTGGCATATTCTGATGCTTCTAATCTCAGTTTAGTAAAGAAAGTTGCACTTTTGATTATTTGAATCATGTAATCGCATGCAAACAAAAATCCTTTTTTTTTTTTTTATTTGTCTTTTTTTCTTTCACAAATGATTGGTGACAGCTTAACCACATTCACAAACCTAACTAACAGAAGCTTGAATTGTTTGGAAAGAACACAGGTCATCTTTTTTGTATTAGTTGTACCAGGCGACAGATCTGAACGCAGTCCCAGATCCAGCCGAGTCCAATGTAGAAGACAAGATGCAACTTTCCTGCTCTGCATAGAGTTCAGAGTGGGTGAAGTGAGTTGCAGCGCACTCAGAAAACGTCTCTGCTGGAGCTCGTTCCTCCTTTATCGTTTTCCTCCCGGGAGCCTTCATGTGCGTCTCGTTTTACCTCTGTAAATGTTAAGCTAATGATTTCGGTCTGCTCCAGCTGTATGTGTCTTCTGTGTAGGAGTATTTATACTGAGCACATGGCAAACTCATTCAGCAAACCTTTAGTTTCCAGCTTTGAAGCAGTAAAAAAGATGGCGGAGCTGTTCCTGCACAGATTTGGTATAAAATGGTACCTCAGAGAGCTCGGGGAAGGGTGGAGTGCATGCAATGTAATACAATGAGCTTCTCTTATTTCTTTCCTTTTGGTCTGTTAAATATACAATTGAAAGCATTTTGTTATATCCGTTCAACAAAATGATGGAATTCCAGTGAACTTCCTGAACACTCACTTAATTAGTTTCATTGGCCATGTTCAGTTTGTTGAACCATACCTCCAACTTTCAAGATCTTGGCAACATCCAGCCACCATACCTCCAAGAGTAGAGTCTGGGGAGCCCACAAAAGATAAGGACCCCACCATATCTGAATTGGGTTACCAAGTTTGAAACCACTTACAAATTTCCTTCAATAAGTGTCCCTGAGAATGGTTTGGGTACGACCAGTCTACCATGGAATCCAGTTCCAAAGACCCAGTGGAAACTTACCTCCAAGTATATTTTTTTATGCCTTTTAGCACTTCTTATATACTTGGCAAGGACTATTTTATAGCACATTGATAATATTGGGATAACTACACTGAATTTCTGGTTCAAAAAATGCAAGAGTTCTAGCCACTGAGCCACCATCCTTCCCTTATGATTTATTAAAGTTCTCCGAGACTGGAAAAGATAGACAGTCATGGGAGAGTCTGGGATTTCCTCAAACTACCCCATTTGCTATTAGTTGGCTTGTTGAGCCAAACCAAATTTTAATTCTAGAACCTCCAGGTTCTCCTATGATAGTGTATCTCAGTGTTTCTCCACCAGGGTTTCTCCAGAGGTTTCTAGGGGATCTTTGAGCAGTTTGCACCTCCTAGATGATAAGTTATACCAATAATATTTTTGGCTATCTATAAGGGTGACATTCTTCCCAATGGCCAGCAAAGTAAGAGGAATTCCTCCCACTGACCACCACACTAATATACTATGAGCTGTGGATATAGTATTGCTTATAAAACTACAAATCTTTGCACAGTGCCATACCTTATGTTTGTGTTATATGTGGATCTGATATGGAAATAAAGCATCATCCAAATTAGGATTCTTGATGCATTCCTTCACTATGGTCTTATATTCACGTTTGTTTCAATGCTGCACCTAAGCATAATTTATGTGCTAATTAGTAACAATGTAACAATTATTCACTAATTAAGTCATTATGGAAGAATCCGTAATTTGGTATATAATATGGGGAAGGAAATATCTCATAGGAATCCAATTAGAATGTATATCTTATTTACATATATAATGTACAAGCTGCTCTGCTTTCCTGTACATATGGTCGGCTTAGAGAAAGCGGAAATTATTCCTCAAAACTCATCAATATACTTGTTGAATGGTATCATATTCACATATAAAAGTGTAACAAAGTAAGTACACCCAATGAACATTGTTGAAAATATTTCAACCAGCAAATATTCTCAGGTAGTGAATTTTTCAGGTCCATGTTTTCAAGGATGGTCATTGATTCTCCAACAGAGAATGGTGAATGTCAGATTCATTCAATCTATTAATAGTGAATACAAGATGGCCCTATTAAAGCTCTCCAAGGATGGAGAGGATACACTTTCATCCCTATTTAATGTACAGCGCTGCGTAATATGTTGGCGATATATAAATCCTGTTTATTATTATTAATAATAATAATAATAATCTGTGAAGCTGGGTGAGCCAGCAAACCTGTAATAGATTTTTTCAAAGTCAATTGCTATGTTTGCTATGCAAATGTTTTGAATCCTGGACTAGATCCATTTCAGGTTTGCTGGATCACTCAGCTTATCTGATGAAAGAGAATCCTCTCTAGCTTTGGAGAGATTTATTATATCAGGCACAATGTGATAGACTTCAATGAAGTGTTCCTTCCTCATCTCTTAGATTGTAAGCTCTTTGGGGCAGGGTCCTCTCCTCCTCCTGTGTCACTGTCTGTATCTGTCTGTTATTTGCCACCCCAATTTAATGTACAGCGCTGTGTAAAATGTTGGTGCTATATAAATCCTGTTTATAATAATAATAATAATCAGTGGCTCCATGGATTGCTGATCACCACTTAAGGGCAATTACAGTAAAGAAAATAAAGCACTGATCACCACCTTACAAAATCCATTCTTCTTTTTATAAATTTGGCATTGTAAAAGTACCAACTAGATTTGAAAACACATACAACAAAAAGGAGTGATCTCTTTTTGGATCAACACCTTGCTCTGCTTTTCTTTTTGAGCTGTACTGTGTAAGAGTTGCACAAGACTGATACCTGAAGCTGATGAAATGATATATTAATTCATTACAAAATATATTGCATTAACTTTTGTCTGTATTTGCCCAGAGTTCACCAATATTAAATATGTATAGAGAAGTTTTATATTCCATGGGCTTTTTATAATCATGTAAATGTAACACTTTGCATTCAAAGCATTGGCATTTTCTCTTCATTTCATTTTCATTTTTCTCTGTTGTGTTCTAACTAGGCCGTATGGAGTTTAAATCAGAGATTGACCCACTGAGAAAAAACACTTTGGAAATGAAAAACCACAATACTTTGTGACACCACTGTGTTATGGATAAACCTTGTATTTTACATTTTTTTGATAACTATGATTCTATAAATGAAATATATCAAATATATAAAACATCTCTTCACTTAAAAACAAAATAGAACTGATCTAAAGCCTTCAGAGTGTATTTTTCTTTCAATTATTTTAAAATAGACCTTAAATAACAGGTTTAGGTTCTTCGTTTTTTCCCCTTTACATCCACAGGGGGGGTAATTTGTCAATAGTGTTGGTGTTCGAATTTGGGTTGTCCTTATATTCGACCCGAATATGGCTGTTCGAATTCGGATAGACCCGACCCGAAAAACACGTGATTCAACTTTCCAAATTCGAGTGTAAAAAATGTGTTAAAAAAAAGGCTTTAATGTTAAAGTAATTTATTGAATGTGTGAGATTTGTGTAACTAACTTTTATTTTTTTACAGGTTATCCCACAATGACAGGATGATTCCCACGGCTGAACAGCCATGGGAATCTTCCTGTCAGTGTGGGACCCCTGGGCACTAGAGGTTAAATGAGGACAAGTCTCCCCATTCATCACCTCTAGTGCTCTGTGATTGGTTGAGGAAATGTAAACCCTGATGACAGCTCAAGCGTCATCAGGATTTTCCTTTCCCCAGCCAATCACAGAGCACTAGAGGTCAATGAATAGGGAGACATGTCCCCATTTAGCCTCAAGAACCCGGGGATCCCGGGGAACGCCTCTGTTCTTGGATAGAGAATCTCTATCCAAGAACACATACTATAGTTACGCTAGGGCTGCAAGAGAAATCAGGACAGTGGAGCTGTCAGCTCTGCTCCCCTGATTGCTCTTGCAGTTCTACACAGTCCCGGAAAATAACTCGAATTTGCCCCCATTGACTTTAATTGGTGTTCAATTTCCACGTTCCATCACCCCAACAATATCCCCTTATTCGATCGAATAGCTGTCGAATCCAATAGTGAGATATTCGATCAACACTATTTGCTAATCGAATTTATATGTTCACTTGACAAGGTGAAATCACTCTGCCAGGGATAATTCACTTAGCTTAGTGAATGTGGAGAAAATTTATTTTGCACAAAATAGCCAATCATATGCAAGGGAATCTTAAAACAATTAAAAAAAAAAAAACACGATTGGAAGATTGAAGTGAGCAGAGCTTCATTTAGTTTATGTTATATGATTTAGTAAATCGTATAACATGTTATTATAAATTGCTTTAGTAAATGACCTCCAATCTGTTTTCCCTATGCTAGGGATACCTAATAAACATTCCACTTAGAGCCTGTCACGACTAGCTGCGGACGCCTCGCCCTGTATGTTTGCAAGTTTCTGCTTTCTAAAGAACCATCTAGTTAGCTAGCTATTAGGATCAAGAAGTATCTAATCATTCTGTTGATCCTTTAGATTGCTATCCTGGAATCCTTCAAGAATATTAAATGAACCATCCTCCTCCTCAAAGGTACTAAATTACCCATTAGATCTCAAACCCAAAGAAACCTTTTTTTTTCACTCACAACAAAACAGAAAACAAAATGACGTTTGACTAGAAGCATCCATTATACCTTTATATGCAGCTAACTCTCCTAAACTCCAGCCACTCCGCACTTTTTCTCGCCTTTTCAAAATTGGAATTATTGGCATGGACATCTTGCAGATGTTTCTATTCACTAATTAAGAATGTGATTACACAAATGTATTTTACAAACCTCAAATTATCCCCTCAGGTAGCCTGAAAGGCGAAACGCGTCGGGAGCTTGAGATACATTGCTGAGTTTTATGTTCACTATGTGTATTTGCTTATATTAATTTATATAATTCAGGCTGGGCAATTACCGGGTGTTGAGAATCAAAGTGAGGAACCCTGCTGGATAACCCCCCCCCCCCTCCTCATCATATTCCACTTAGAAATCCAACCTCTGGCTATGGATTCCAGGAGTTGCTAAACCTCAGGTCCCAACTTACAATCAGGAATCAAAGAAGGGGGCAACTTTAGACATTGGCATGTTTGAATTGGGGGGGCAAAATTCTTATTACAACTACCCCTTCAACTCTGTCAATCAAGATCCTGCAAAATGTTGGGACTTTTGGGCAATGACCAGGTTTCTCCTGCTCTAAAAAGGTCATGTGACCGCCATGCCAGCTCTTGCTTTTAGCTGTCAAGCTTCTATCATCCTTGCTTGAGCCCCGTTTTCTTTCACCCACCCCAGCTTCGTACCACGTTACATTGCAGCCAATCGCAGTGCAAGCCTAATTTAGGCTGGAGTGTATCAGTTAATTGGAAAAACCAAATTACCATTAGATAGACTAGAACATATCCTTATGGATTTTGTAAAAATGTCTTAGATATATAATGTATAAAAGAAGACATTCTCCATGGATACATTTTTTCCCAAGTCTTTGTTCAGGCAGGAACTGGATACAGACATGTGATCATTTCTAATTTGGTTATTTGAAAAGTTCCCTGATTAGATGTGAAGATACTTAGGTAAACTGGTGAGTCACTACAAAAGCAATTAATGTCTCATCCATTTGTGGAGTAATAAAGGAAATGAATAGCCCAATAGTGACGGCATTTTATCGGCCTGAGGATCCTACGCAATAGAGAGAAAATGTAGATCTGGATGGTGCCTTTATGGGGTTTCTAATATGGAATTTTTGGGGACTTTTTGGTCCCATTTGACTATCCTATTGGTCTCTAGCAGGGAAGAAGAGTGAGTCACGTGTTCTAAATACCTGGAACAACTAATAAGAAGAAACAATCCACTGTCCACCACACCCTTCTTCTCCGAGGATATCATTTAATGAATCCTGACCACCTTCCTACAATTCTACTATCTATTTGCCTTTTTCTTGGTTCATCCCTGCCCCAAAGAGCTTACAATCTAGGAGGTGGGGAAGTATCACACAATAGGAGGAGGATATGGAATGGTGGGAAGTAGTGAGGGTTTAGGAGATAGAAGAAGACGGAAAGGTGAGGGTGAAGTGTTGGGTTTTGAGGGCTCTTTTAAATGATCAGAATGTAAGAGCAAGCCAAATAGGACAAGGGGACCATTCCAGAGAGTTTGATTCTAAGGTGAAAACAAAGAACTATTTTTAAGAAGACATCATATCTATTTCTAAAAACGCATAAACAAAACATTTTTGTTAAGATTTAGGGTGTTTCAAACAAGTGGCATATGTAATTTTTAAATAAAAAATGTTGTGTTTCTGCTTATTTAGATATGAAGGCTCCTTGGTTCTTCTGATGAAGCCAAATAGGCGAAACGCGTTAAGAACAAGATTGGAGCTTTTGAAAGTTTAATAGTTCTTCTTTGTACAGATATGTTATTGTAATGTGATTATGTTTTTATGTAATAATGATTAAATTGTGAATTGATTTTGTAGATGTTTAAGAGCTAAGGTTATGAATAGGAAGGTACAGAGAAAATCCCCAGCTGTAGGTTTTTACATACAGATTTGTTATTTACCCATAATAACCCAAATCCACTTCCTTGTTCTTCCCCCAAGGTCTTGTTACAATGGGCCTGATTCTAGGATTCAAAATGTTTGCTAGTAAATGACTTTGAAAAAATCCATTCCAGGTTTGCTGGATAGCCTAGATTCACTGATGAAAGTGTATTCTCTCTGACCTTTAATAAATCAGGCCCAGTGTATCATTATATCATGGAGTACTCACCACTTTGTTCTTTGACACTTTCTGCCCCCTTGCCCCATAGTTCCAGGAGTATTATACCCCCTGCTACCGCACTGTGGATATCATTTTGTAATTATCAGGAAACGGAAAAACCCAATTTTGAAGACACCGCTCAGAAAAGCACAGAGCTCCAAAAAATATACTAACCCAGAATATCGGAGAATCATGCAGCTTCCATCCATAAAGCCAAACAAAGGGTATTGTTTACTCCCTGCATAGCATTAGGAGCATCATATTTAAACCCAGCTGACTAATGTATTGTATATTAGATTGCGGAGACTCGGCATGGTTAGCAAATGTTATATGTTACATTTTAACTACCGTTTAGGCTACATTCAGTTACACCGCTGGATTCTCAGCTGAACGTGATTATTTGCGGGGGAGGGGTGAAGGTGAGTGAGGTAATGACAGGTAATAGATTCAAAGTATGGCCTTGCTGTTTGCAAATCAATTTACATATGGTTGAATATAGAAGGCAAATTGCATATTATTCTGCAAGAGGTAAAAATATGGATTTTTCTTTTCTATTTTTTAATTTTTATTGAGGCAACAGTGACATCTAGTGATGATCGAGCGTTTTATTCTTACAAACAACTGCAGGGAGATCACGGGGGGACTATTTATCAAGACTGAAATTGCTATTTCTTTGTGGTTTTTATGAAAGATGTTGTTTCTGAGAATTTTGCCTATAGGAAAAGCAAATAAAAAGCAATTTTTCTTTTGTGTTCGGTGTATTAGGATTAAAGTGCAAGGAACTTAGCTTCCAGATTCCCTCTATTATAATAAAATATATCCTAGCCGAACAATATAAAAACTCAGCTTGGTCTACTTCTCTCCCTGGCCAGAGAAGATCAAATAGCTCAGCTCCAAGCACTTCCAGGTTTGCTCCTCAGAGGAGGGGTCAGTGGATAGCTCCTCCCCTGCTGAAAAGTTTGCACTGGTCACCGCCCACCAGGGACTACAGGTATCTAGATCATTTCTGGACAATTTTAAAGTAAATCTGAAAAATTTCGAAGTGTACTGACATGACATATATTTCAATAGACATTGTCTAGAAGCAAGTAAAGCATATTTTTTTTCTTTTTATTATAGAAATTAAAGGATAAAACCCCAACCTTTCTTTTCATATTCTGACTGGTAACATGTTTCTTCATTTTCTAGTACAAAATGAAACCAGGCTCTGAAACAAGAAATAAAATGTAATCCCCCATCCAGGATACAATTAGCAATAATATCCCATCAAAGGTTTCCATCCTAGCCCACTTTCTTCAGCTGTCATCAGGGTCTACCTTTCCTCAGCCAATCACAGAGCACTAGAGGTGATGAATGGGGACACTTGTCCTCATTTAACCTCTAATGCCTGGGGATCCCAAACTGACAGGAGGATTCCCAGGGCTGCAAATTCGGGTTATTTTTCGGGACAGTGTAGAACTGCAAGAGCAATCAGAGGACCAGAGCTGACAGCTCTGCTCCCCTGATTGCTCTTGCAGCCCTAGCGTAACTATAGAATGTGTTATTGGATAGAGATTCTCTATCCAAGAACAAAGGAGTCCCACGGGATCCCCGGGCACTAGAGGCTAAATGGGGACAAGTCTCCCTATTCATCCACCTCTTGTGCTGATGACGCTTGAGCTGTCATCAGGGTTTACCTTTCCTCAGCCAATCACAGAGCACTAGAGGTGATGAATGGGGCGACTTGTTCTCATTTAACCTCTAGTGCCCGGGGATTCCACACTGACAGGCCACCCAGAATTCAAACACCAACATTAGTGAGCACCAATCCAATGATGGGCATCTAAAATGATGTTTGTGATTCATGAAGTAGAATTTCCCGGATGGGGTACAAATGACAAACATACAAAGATAACAAAACATTTACTACTCCGAAAAAAAAGTTTTGGCTATACATACGTTATTACATAGAGGGGAGAGTGTGTGTGTGTGGGGGGGGGATTAGACCAAAATAGAAAAAAACTCAATAATTTGGCAAGCAGCTGTCTCAGCTGTATGGCAATGAATCTCATTGGCTCTGCAATCGCCCCTCATCCAATCTTCCTAATGAATGACCGGTCATACCAGCTGCTGCCAGTCTACCAATGGGAGTCCCCACAGTGGTTGAAGATTGCAGATTCAAGATCTAATCCAGGCAATATGTGGCATGGCTAATGCATATAAAAAAAGTGAGGCTGTGTTGGATAGTCATTAACTCAAAGTTCTATAGAACAAATAACTGAAAAATGTATCACATTTATTTGATACATTGGACTCTATTTATAAATTTTTCCCCCAGTCAATTCCTCTGAAATTCACTGACATATGACCGCTTCTCTCTACTATAATACTTTCAATTCCTATTAGTGGCCAATCGTCAAAAAGGCACAGTTGTCACAACAATAAGTAATTAGGAATTAAACATTTATTATTATGAGCTAATTGACAGGGGAATAATTTATAAATAGAGCCCATTTTTACATTAACATTTTTAATATAGGCTGACAAATATTCAAAAGAGTTGAATAAACCAAAATATATATTTATATTTAATTATGAATGTATAATTTTTGATACTACAACTGTATCCATCAAGTACAGTGTTTTCAGAATAATGTGTAAGAGATTTTAAGGAAGTACAATATAGAAGCAATGTACATTTGTGCAATGCATACTGTAATTGAAAGAAGATGTTATATTAGTGCAATGAATATGAGTTTAAATGGGTATAAAAGCAGAGAAATCCAGCTGTTTATTCCATTGTATACAAAAATGAATATGGGGGGTGGTAAATTTAGCTGCAAATTATTCAAATGTGAAAACACAGCCAACAGTGCAAAATCGATTTGTCCAGTAAATGCATACGTCTTCATCTAATTACATTCCTGCCACATCCCAATTCAATTATTCCCATCGCAAAATCCAAAACCATGGAGACTTTAAAGGCAAGAAAAACATTACAATTTTTCCAAAGATTTTTCACAGTTTTATTATTAATCAATAAAACAATTTTACTTAACAATTTTTACCAAAATACTTACACCACATCACTTTACATCACATTGTATTCTTATTGTTGTTCGACCTGTTGCGCAGAAGACATCTGCTTCTTCAGGAAACTCAATGAGAGATAATTACATGATGAACTTTGTCCAAGTCAGATAGTTTCCCCGCAAAGTTTGGCACTAGGAACAAATACAGAGCAGTTGCAGCAACAGGGATCCCCTCCAACCCCATTCATGCACGTATTATGTATTTGTTATGAAATATTATATTTCCATCATATAATTAATGCTGTCAGCAAGCCAACAAAATATTTCTAGTGCAGTCAACTTTTGCAAAACTGATCTGCCTTAGAGGAAGAAATACTTTGATACTGTTACACTTATCCCTTCCTCACTAAAGAGCAGGCGCCTCTCTCTTGCGCATGCAGGCAGTTCTGAGCCAGGGTGTGCCTGCTCTACCAAGTTTTATCAGTTTTGCCCATCCTGATGGCCAATAAGGAAATAGCCTCCTAATGACCCCTGGCTATATAGCCAGCTCAGACACAGCGGTCACCATTTGTGCAACTCCACTAGTGCTGAGCCCCTAGCTCTGCTGAGAATTTATCTGCACCTGTTGGCTAATTCAGTGCTATCCCTTCCCAGCTCCTGTGTTAAACCCTTATTGGGCAGTCTGGTGTTTTCCTGACTGTTCCTTTGTGACCGATGTGTCACCTGTGCCTCCTGTCGCTTTCTGTGTCTCATGTGTACTCTGTGTCTGCGGTAAACCCCGTGTCATCAGTGTCTATTTCCTGGATTTCTGATTCTTGACCCATGGCTTTTCCCTGACCTTTCTTGCTTGCTGCCTGCCTGATTGATTTGGTATCATGTGTCTTCCTGCCCACCCTGGTGTGCCCAAGGACCGAAACCTGGCAGTACTCAGCAACACAAGATCCTCACCACTAGGGGCTCTGGAGAAGACCTGGTTACTGCTTAGATTTTGCGCCTTGGCTCTTCTCAGGGCTCTTTGCAAGTCATAGCACCCCCTACAGGCTCCGTCTCCCCAAGCGTGACAGACACCCTGATATAAATCTGCTCACAGAAAAAAGGATTTTACTTGGAGGGGCGAATACAATAAAGATAGAGGAAGAGGAAACACCAGCCAACAGGTAGAAGGTCCTCCATGATGGGGCGGATGGGTGATCTTGAAGAATAATTCCAGAAAATGAAAATCTCCCACCTGTCTGACATTCACTGGAATATTCCCTGATGGAGAACCAATTACTTCCATTAAAAGATATAGACCTGGAAAATTCCAGGGAATGTTTTGATGAATGTCAAATTCGCTGATTTTTGTATAAAGTATAAACTCTAGTCCAATGTTTGCACCAAAAATTTGTTTTAGTTTTGGTTAGAATAGGAAAGGACTAGAACCCAGATCTGGTTTTACCCCAGTCACTTACTGCCCTCTTTAGAACACCAAACGGATTTATTCAGGAAGCACAGCCCACAACTTTGGTATAGTATGCCGTGTTGCACGGGTTATTGGTGATCCACGAAAAATCTGCTTATAGGAAAAATGGAATGCAGGTAACGCGTTGGTTACTTGCTGCCCCAGCTGGTTGCAAGTGGTATAAATGATATATTTAGCAAGTGCCCAAACAAGGAGCTTCATAGCAGGATGCAGATTCAAGAAGATTCAAAAATACTTTTAAATATGATAAAGCGTAATAATAATTGGGATTTTTTTTTCTGTTGTCACGTCTCTCTACCAGAGAATCACAAAAATTCCAGCAAAGCTCATCGCTCTCCTTATCATGAGATAGTGCTAATGGGCATCGTTCGACATTCACCATTAATTTTAATCGCATTGTCTGCCCCATCCTGTCACCATGAATCACCTCCTTCGCAGTGACAGGCTGAACACGACTTTATGCATTATGGACAGGAGGGAAAGGTTAGCACTTTGAAATGTTAAAAGCCTCTTCGCCGCATTCCTTGTGGGAAAAGCCATCTCCTGCCTTGTCTCTTCAAAACAAAAAGATGCATTATTTCCAGTTCCCCCCCGAGTGCCGTACACAATCTTGCAGCTCGCGCCCCTTCCAGCACATTCAGCACTTCTAAAGTTGCAGACGGCTGTGATGACTGCGGGAAAAGGAATGGCGTTAGAGGGCGACGATTACGACAATATCATTACTGGCCCAAAGCCCAAAAACAGTCAAAGAGGAAAAGGGAAGAGACGCCGCTTGGAACCAACATAGATATTTCTAATAGCAAAGAAGGTTTCTCCTCCCTTACCTAAGCCTAATAGTGCCAACCCTACATGAGAACAAAGGAAAGCTGGCATTTGGTAAATTGACAAACTAAACTGTTGGCCAAAAAATTAAAAGTTGACCAAAACTTGTACTGGAGATCTAAAAGATGATATACATTAAAGGATGAGCGATTATGATATCGATACACTCATATACATCATGTAGTGGGTTGGTCCCTATTATATCTTCATAGAGTTTTACAGCAAAAAAATAGTAGCATGAAAAAAAAATGTCACTGACGCATTTCGCCTCTTGGCTTCTAGGGATGAGCGGACAAGTTTTTAAAGCTCGATCTCGCAGCGAATTCGGCAATTCTCACTTACTGAAATTGTAAGCGAAAATGGCCGGTGTAAATTCGTCAATGGAGCTCAAATTTAAAAAAAATATTCATATATCAGCTCAGTGTGTGATCCTCGGCATTAGGGGTTAAATGGGTTACAAGTTTCCCCATTCAAAACCTCTAGTACTGAGGAAAGTTTTCATCAGCCAATCAGGGAGCACAAGAGGTTTTGCATGGGGATATTTGTCCCCATTTACCCTCTAGTACCGGGGATCGCAAATAGGATTCCCAGAGCTGCAAGAATGATTGCAGCTCTGAGAATCCACTGCGATCCCCAGGCACTAGAAGTTAATAACCTCTAGTCCCCCAGGATTTTCTCAATGATTGCTGAAGTGGCTGCATTCACTAAGAACAGTGTGCGATCCCTGGCACTAGAGGTTAGTGCTGGGGATCTTCTCAATGAATGCAGTCGTGGCTGCATTCATTAAGAACAGTGTACGATCACCGGGGCACTAGAGGGTAATTAACCACTAGTACGCCGGGGATCCCAAACAGGAGGATTCCCAGGGAATCCTTCTGGTATAATTTCCTCGATCTTGCGATAGTTTCGCAAAATCAGTTTGCAGAAATTTCGCGGAACCATCGGAAGTTCAAGGAAATTTCGCCTATTCGCCTATTGGCTTCTTCAGGGGTAATATGAGATTGTTGAATACTGTTACAAAATCAATTTTACATATGTATTACTGAATAGGTCCAAGTATCAATAAAAAGGTATTTATTTAATAGGTGAATATTGTACACATAATGTTCAGCAACTACTATAGATTGCTTTAAGAAAAAGCTGGATGATTTCTAGAAGCACAGAATATAACTGGGGATTAAGGTTTTAAAGTAAAGATAACAGAGACTGATATCCGGGGAACATTACATTGGCTCATGGGATCAGGAAGAAATGTTTCCCCTGTTGAAGCAAATGGTATCAGGTTTTTGTTTGCCTTCCTCTGTACTAACTATGTCTTATAGGGTTTTATATCCGGGATATGTTTATTTCCCTAGTGGTTGAACTTGATGGACTTATGCCTTTTTTTTATACCTGATTTACTATGTAACTATGTTTGTGACAGACAGTAGGTGGTAGAAGTGAATAGTATAGAAGTCTAATGCTAATATTAAAGTTTCCAATGGATATGATACAAAAACTAGAATATTAGAAGATGGCATCATTTGAAGGGTTAAGTATAAAAAGCAAAACGTGAGACTGAGTCAAAGGGGGTCAAAAGGTAGGTAAATGTAATCTTATGGTTTATGAAGTGTTAAAGGAAGAATTAAGTTTGAAAATTTGAATTGAGACTTACATTTCTAGTATCCCACGGTAATAATGGACGGTGTACAGTGCCCATGCTGGCAGTGCTAGCTGTGATCAGCACAATTGCACAGGGTGCCAAGGGTGAACATTGGACGCTGGAATAACTTTTATTGCTAAAGTGTTGGTGGAGCAGCCAATACTGATCCATTGTTATCACTAGGTAGAGGTGGGTGGGCATGGGTACGTGGAGGGTAAAGCAAAGCTGAGGTAATGAAAATAAGGGTGGGCATGGGCGGGTAGTGGTCGCAGTGTTGCAGCACTACTGATAAAAATAACCAGGGCGAGGTGGATTGGCATGGCACTCAGTGGGTGGATTGCTGCAGCAATAATACCAAAAATCACCAGGGAAAGATGGATGGGCAGTTACTGGGGGTGTGATGTAGCATTATTATTGGAGAGGTGAATGGGTAGTGTGTAGAGCGGTAAAAAATTCAGGGAGAGTTGAGTGGACATGGGCAGTTAAAGGGTAAAAACAGAATATCATTGGTGTTAAAAATCTTCATAAAAAGGTGGGTGGGCATAGGTTGGTAGGAGATGGAGCAGTATTAGTGGTGCAGCTTCACTGGTGAAAATCGCCAGGGAGTGATGGGTGGGTATGGGCAGGAAGCAGGTGGAGCAGCACAGGGTTATTGTTGAAAATGGACATATGGGCAGGTAGTGCAGGAAACAGTGCAGCATTAGTTAAATAAATTACCAGGGGGCAGTGGATTGGCATGGTCAGGTATTGAGTGGATTGGTGCATCATTATTAAAAAAAAATCACAAAGGAGAACTGGGTGGGTCCAGGGTGGAGCAATGCAGCTATGGGTTAAAAAAACTCAATGGAGAGGTGGGTGGACATGGGTAGTGTGTGCATTATTAGTACTGAAAACCATTAGGGAGAGGTGGGTGGGCAGAGGCAGGTAATGGGTACAGATGTACAGTGTTATCAGTAAATATCCAGAGAGAGTTAGGTGGGCATGGCCAAGTAGTGAGTGTAAGAGTCCAGCTTCAGTGTTAATATTTAAATCGAGTAATGTATGAGCATGGGTGGTGTGTGGAGTGGTGCAGTATTAGTGGTGAAAATGATCAGGGAGAAGTAGGTGGCATGAGCAGGTAGTAGTGGCTCAACCTTAGCAGTGAAGGATTAATGTTGAAAACCATCAGGAGATAATTCAAACATATTTGGATAAAGAACGCCGGGGTAAAATTACTATATTTTGCAGTCAGTGACTTTCAACACTTTACTGGCTACAAAATTACAAAGTTTCAGTCTGATCACTGAGAGGAGACTGAGGAAATACTTCCTCCTGGTTGCAGCAGACTGATGAAATCACCTGAGCCTAGCCCAAGTCACTAAAATGATTGTTTAATGATCATGCCATTAGGATTTTATTAATGCAGACTTGCTAAAATATTTATTTATCTTTGGTGATTTGAAGAGCAGACCTGCAGCTGTAGGTTCTGATTTCAGTTTTACATTTCTTTCTGATCTGACAAGGATAAAAGTGCTGAAAGTCTCACTTTTCTTCCATCTGATCTCTAAGGGTCTTTTCTCTCCTCCAACAAGTTCTTGCTATCAGACGGATCTCACACACTACAGTAATTCCACGTCTCTTCTAACCGACAGAACCTCCTCCTCCATCTGGGCCGGGGAATGTTCTGCCAATTCATCGGATCATCGTCAATAAAGCACTTTGTCTGCCCTTTACAATGAGCTGGTGCTCTGCCCAAGTTTATAATGTAATTATTATCTCTCGGCCTAACCAAACCATCTGCTCGATTTCAGTCACTGATGAGTTATTTCATCAACTAGAAGCGGCAGAGCAGACGCATTGCCCTTCTCCCCCATCTTGCATTAGCTGCTTCGTTAGACCTGCAGAACTCATCGATAACAATTTGTGGTCGTGTTTCACAGCCATCAACTTGTATTGTATATATAGGGGCAGGTTCAGATCTGCTAGGGGATCGGGAGAACCTGCATGGCTCCTGGAGACTGGCACCGTGCCAGCCGCTTGGTCATTTGCAACACAATGCTGCTTCCTATAGAACCAGCTGGCAGTAGTGAGCATTACTGTGCCACTCTTACCTGCGCCCCCATTCATTCTCCATGGGGCTGCCACGGGGAAACGCGCTGGTTCCCTGGCATGAAGAAGTAATTACCACACCACAACCTCAGTGTGAACATAAGTTTTTATATTTATTTCCATAAAAGAATTTGTCGCACCTTTTGTTCCATCTCCTACAGCGGCTTTGCAGCCACGTCCTAGCTATGTGCACACCAGTGGACCATGCCTGTGTGATGAACGCTAAAATGGCCACTTGTAGGTTCCATCATAAGCCTGGGTGACAAACAAGAGCATAGTTGGAAAACAGAGAGTGCGTTGTCACTATGATCCCATGCTGCTCCCAGTAGCCAGCACCTTGTTAGCCACTCGGTCACTCTATGGGGCTGCCATGGGAAAAAGTTACTTTTAGCTAGGGATGAGCGAGAATGCCTCTGGCATTCTCTCAAAAATTTCTTTGAAGTTCCGACGGGTTAGTGAAATTTCGCGAAACCATGGGAAATCTCTATAGGAGGATTATCAAGGCTGCATTCATAAATACAGCCGTGGGAATCCACCTGTCAGTTAGCGAATCCCGGGCACTACAGGTCAGAATGAGGGCGAACCTGCAGTGCCCACTCATCTCTTACTGAGAGGAGGATTATTGTGGCTGCTCCTCTCAGAGTCCCGAGTCATGCGGCTTGCGTTTATGAATGAATGTGGCCGTGGGAAAAATCAGAGAATTTTTCCCACGCTGCAATCATTCATGAGCAGCCAGCGAGACTCACACGGTGTTCCTGGATAGAGAAGGTCTATTCAAGAACACATAAAACTAGTAAAGGGCTGCAAGGGCAATCAGGAGAGCGGAGCTGACAGCTCTGCTCCCGATTGGTCTTGCAGGTCACAAAAATTCGGTCTTGCCGGTCGAATTTACAAAGGCCGTTCTCGCTTACCAAACCTGTAGGTGAGAACGGCCTTTGTAAATTCGGCCGGCAAGACCCAATTGGCCGCGAAACCAAATTTAAAAAATTTGCTCGGTCATCCCTACTTATGGCATCTGGAAGTGGTTCGCTGGCATAAGAAAACGTAGACCATACGTGGGCAGTACGGTGGCTCAGTGGTTAGATCTTGCCCCTATTCGTTCCCAATGGAGCTGTAGCAAGGAGATGCTACCATGTACCATGCAGTGGTTGCACGGCATGACGAAACAGTAAATGAACCTTAACCTCACCGCCAGCATGACCATAAGGTTACTATTGTACTGGTAGGATCTCACATATTCTGTAGTGAGGTGTCAAACAATGTATCAAAAGCCAATTTTCTATTTTAGATAGAGTAGAGTATTTTAGATTTAGATATGACTATGGTAGGGACATTAGATTGTGAGCCCCTTTGAGGGACAGCTAGTGACATGACTATGGACTTTATACAGCGCTGCATAATATGTTGGCGCTATATAAATACTGTATAATATTACCAACAAAATCTCCTTTGCAGTATCACCAGCTTTTTATGTTTTTCATGAAAACAGCAAGTTTAAAAAGATTGAAAAATTAATTTTATTTCATTTTATAACATTCACATCTTATATGAGATTTTAGTGATTCACAACTACTGTGAGGGCTGTATAGATTTTTCTTTTTATCCTTACGAAGAATTTGTTGTCAGGTAAAAAAAAGATGAAATGACATTCTCTCTTTTTTAAATTGCATGGCATCAATTTTTTCTGTTTTATAAAAATCAAATAAACTGTAATCAAGCGCTATCCAGCTGTCTGATGTCCGTCCTCTGCATTCATCTAAAAAAAAATCCTATGAATTTGGGAATATCACACAAAATGTTTGTCTGCAGTAATTGATATTTTATTCTATTTGGGAATTTTTCCAAAAATAAAAACTGTGATAGGATCAGAGCAACCCAACATAATGATAAATGTTCCAATAAATCACCAGGTTGGTGTGTCAATAAACTGCCCCTTATCACCAAACAGAATAGGGGCATGAAAAATCACCCCAAGGAGAATACAGACTACAAAGAAAAGTGCCAGCTGATATCTTGAAGAATTTGGGATGCCAGGAGAAATATTCACACAGAAAACATAAAAGATCGGGGAGAATATAGAACTAAAAAACTATTTTGGGTATCTGAGTATACAGTGGTACCTTGGTATAAGTTCTTAATCCGTTCCAGATCCTTGGATTTACCAAAACAGGACTATACCAAACAAATTTTCCCATAAGAAATAAAAGGAAAGTGATTAAAACTGTTCCCATGAAAAAAAAAATGCTATTGTTATTGGCAAATTATACATTGATTGGGCTGTATGAAATAATTTAAACACTGCTTAATACTAAAATACATAAATACAAAAGCAAATAGATGAATTAAATGAAAATTTAACCTCACTTTACCTTGCTGAGAAGAGT